>NC_042616.1:583621490-583805337 GCF_901001135.1 Rhinatrema bivittatum | reverse complement strand
TTAGTAAAAATTTGTAATTATCATTAAAATCATCCATTGTACCTGAAGACTGGAGGATAGCAAATGTAACCCCAATATTTAAAAAGGGCTCCAGGGCGATCCGGGAAACTACAGACCAGTTAGCCTGACTTCAGTGCCAGGAAAAAAAGTGGAAAGTGTTCTAAACATCAAAATCACAGAACATATAGAAAGACATGGTTAATGGACAAATCAGCATGGCTTTACCCAGGACAAGTCTGCCTCCAAATCTGCTTCACTTTTTTGAAGGAGTTAATAACATGTGGATAAAGGTGAACCGTAGATATAGTATACTTGGTTTTCAGAAGGCGTTTGACAACAGTTCCTCATGAGAGGCTTCTAGGAAAAGTAAAAAGTCATGGGATAGGTGGCGATTCCTTTCGTGGATTGCAAACTGGCTAAAAGAAGAAAACAGAGAGTAGGATTAAATGGCAATTTCTCAGTGGAAGGGAGTGGACAGTGGAGTGCCTCAGGGATCTGTATTGGGACCCTTTGCTGTTCAATATATTTATAAATGATCTGGAAAGAAATACGACGAGTGAGATAATCAAATTTGCAGATGACACAAAATTGTTCAGAGTAGTTAAATCACAAGCAGATTGTGATAAATTGCAGGAAGACCTTGTGAGACTGGAAAATTGGGCATCCAAATGGCAGATGAAATTTAATGTGGATAAGTGCAAGGTGATGCATATAGGGAAAAATAACCCATGCTATAATTACACAATGTTGGGTTCCATATTAGGTGCTACAACCCAAGAAAGAGATCTAGGTGTCATAGTGGATAACACATTGAAATCATCGGTGCAGTGTGCTGCGGCAGTCAAAAAAGCAAACAGAATGTTGGGAATTATTAGAAAAGTAATGGTGAATAAAACGGAAAATGTCATAATGCCTCTGTATCGCTCCATGGTGAGACCGCACCTTGAATACTGTGTACAATTCTGGTCGCCACATCTCAAAAAAGATATAATTGCGATGGAGAAGGTACAGAGAAGGGCTACCAAAATGATAAGGGGAATGGAACAACTCCCCTATGAGGAAAGACTAAAGAGGTTAGGACTTTTCAGCTTGGAGAAGAGACGACTGAGGGGAGATATGATAGAGGTGTTTAAAATCATGAGAGGTCTAGAACGGGTAGATGTGAATCGGTTATTTACTCTTTCGGATAGTAGAAAGACTAGGGGCACGCCATGAAGTTAGCATGGGGCACATTTAAAACTAATCGGAGAAAGTTCTTTTTTACTCAACGCACAATTAAACTCTGGAATTTGTTGCCAGAGAATGTGGTTAGTGCAGTTAGTATAGCTGTGTTTAAAAAAGGATTGGATACGTTCTTGGAGGAGAAGTCCATTACCTGCTATTAAGTTCACTTAGAGAATAGCCACTGCCATTAGTAATGGTTACATGGAATAGACTTAGTTTTTGGGTACTTGCTAGGTTCTTATGGCCTGGATTGGCCACTGTTGGAAACCGGATAATGAGCTTGATGGACCCTTGGTCTGACCCAGTATGGCATTTTCTTATGTTCTTATGTTCTTATATATATATATATATATATATATATATATATATATATATATATATATATATACCATATAAATGGGCTTGGACCGACGTGCCGCAAATGCACAGTAGAGAGCAGCTCTACTGCGCATGCGTGAGAGCACATCGGTCAGAGGGGAGCCCAGTGGACGGCTGTCTTGGAAGCGGCGAGGAGGAGCAGCAGCGGCAGCATAGAAGGTCTCCAGGGGGGTCTCTCTCTCTCGCGCGCGGGGAGAAGCAGCGGCGGCGGCACAGATACAGAAATGGGAGGTCGCCGGGAGTCTCTCTCTCGTGCGTGCCTCATCACCGAGCCTGGTGGAGCGGCGCGCGCGAGAGAGAGAGATCCCCGGATACCTCCCATTTCTGTGTCTGTGCCGCCGCCGCTTCTCCCCGCGCGTGAGAGAGAGACCCCCCAGAGACCTCCAATGGAGGAGCAGTGGCGGCGGTTAAGTGTCTGGCGGGTCAGAGAGAAGAAGAGGGAGTGGAGGAGGGCTGAGGGAGAGGGACAGGGTTGTGGAGGAGGTGGGAGGGAAAGGAAGAGGATGTGAGTAAGTGGGAGGGTAAAGTTGTGGAGTACAGAAAAAGGGAGTGGAGGAGGGCTGAGGGAGAGGGAAGGGGTTGAGGAGGTGGGAGGGATAGGGAAGATGAGAAGGGATGGAAGGAAGAGGATGTAAGTGGGAAGGGTAAAGTGGAGAAAAAGAAGGAGTGGAGGAGGGCTGAGGGAGAGGGAAGGGGTTGTGGAGGTAGTGGGAGGGAAAGGAAGAGGGTGTGAGTAAATGGGGAGTGTAAATTGGAATACAGAAAAAGGGAGTGGAGGAGGGCTGAGGGAGAAGGAAGGGGTTGAGGTGGGAGGGGAAGGAAAGGGAAGATGAGAAGGGATGGAAGGAAGAGGATGTGAGTAAGTGGGAAGGGTAAAGTGGAGTAGAGAAAAGAGGGAGTGGAGGAGGGCTGAGGGAGGGGAAAAAGGGAAGGAAAGGGAAGGTGTGTGGGGAACGAAAAGGGAAGAGGATATGACTGAATAAGTGGGAAGGGTAAGAAGTTCTGAAGAAGAGAAAAAAGAGTGGAGGAGGGCTGGGAGAGGGAAGGAGTTGTGGAGGAGGTGGGAGGGGAAGGAAGAGGATGTGAGTAAGTGGGGAGTACAGAAAAAGGGAGTGGAGGAGGGCTGAGGGAGAGGGAAGGAGTTGTGGAGGAGGTGGGAGGGGAAGGAAGAGGATGTGAGTAAGTGGGGAGGGTAAAATTGTGGAGTACAGAAAAAGGGAGTGAAGGAGGGCTGAGGGAGAGGGGAGAAGGGGAAGGAAAGGGAAGGTGAGAGGGGAAGGAAAAGGGAAGAGGATATGACTGAACAAGTGGGAAGGGTAAAAAGTTCTGGAGAAGAGAAAAAAGAGTGGTGGAGGAGGGCTGGGAGAGGGAAGGGGTTGTGGAGGAGGTGGGAGGGGAAGGAAGAGGATGTGAGTAAGTGGGGAGGGTAAAGTTGTGGAGTACAGAAAAAGGGAGTGGAGGAGGGCTAAGGGAGAGGGAAGGGGTTGTGAAGGAGGTGGGAGGGGAAGGAAGAGGATGTGAGTAAGTGGGGAGGGTAAAGTTATGGAGTACAGAAAAAGGGAGTGGAGGAGGGCTGAGGGAGAGGGTAGAAGGGGAAGGAAGGGGAAGGTGAGAGGGGAAGGAAAAGGGAAGAGGATATGACTGAACAAGTGGGAAGGGTAAGAAGTTCTGGAGAAGAGAAAAAAGAGTGGTGGAGGAGGGCTGGGAGAGGGAAGGGGTTGTGGAGGAGGTGGGAGGGGATGGAAGGAAAAGGGAAGTTGTGGAGAACAGAGCAGCTCTAACCGTGCCGGTCTGAACGATGGAATCTCGCCCATTTTCACGGGCTTAATGGCTAGTATATATATATTAGAGATGTGATTCGGCCAAACCTTTTGGTTTGGCCTTCGTTATTGGCCCGCCATGGGAAATTTTGTTTCCCGTGGTTCAGGCCGATTTAATTTTGTCTGCCCCCCGAAACAAAGCCCAAAACCCACCCCGAATTACAACTCCCTGTAAAAAAAACCCAAACAAACCCAAACCCACCCCAACTCTTCAAATTTAATTAAATAATTAATCGATTATTTTAATTAATTGCACACCCCACCCTCCTGAGCCCCCAAGACTTGCCCAACACCCCCCCCCCCAAGACTTACCGAAAGTCTCTGTTGGTCCAGCGGGGTTCTCAGAAGTGATCTCCCGCTCTCAGGCCATCGGCTGCCAGTAATCAAAATGGCGCCGATGGCCCTTTGCCCTTATCGTGTGACGGGACTATTGGTGCCATTGGCCAGCCTCTGTCACATGGTAGGAGAAATGGACGGCTGGCGCCATCTTAAAATATGTGCGGGCCATCCATTGCTCCTACCATGTGACAGGGGCCAGCCAATGGCACCAATAGCCCCTGTGACATGGTAAGGGCAAAGGGCCATCGGCGCCATTTTGATTGGTGGCAGTCGACGGCCCAAGAGGGAGAGATCGCTCCCAGGACCCCGCTGAACCATCAGGGAGTTTCGATAAATCTTGGGGTGGGGTGGGGAAAATCTTGGGGGGTTGTGAGGGTGGGGGGTTTGCAATTATTTCAATTTGAAGGGTTGGGGTGGATTTGGGGTTTTGTTTTGGTTTTTTTAATGTGCCCTTTCTCCCCTACCGAAATACGATAAGAAAACCACACAAAATGTCATGGGTTTTCTTATCATTTCGTCCCCCCCCCCCCCCCCCAAAATGCAACGAAATAGGAAATATCGTCTCTAGTACCTATTTTGTTGCAAATGAACGCACATCCCTAATATATTTAGATAGATAGATTATGTATATAGATATAGATATATAGATATAGATAGATAGAATAATAGATACTGTAGATAGATAGATATCTTAACACATTTCTTGACCATATACATCTAACAAAATTATAGAAGTAGACAAAATAAATATGGAAAATAAAAACATTTTAATAATGAATAGTGCAAATTTAAAATGCTTAATGTAATCCTTTATAAAATGTTTCAGAGTTAGGGTGATTTGAAAAGATTTTGTTGCGTGTCCCATCCGTGTTCGGCCCGCGCCCGGGCCTGCTCACCTCTTTAAGACCTCTGTGGGTCCCAGGTTGGTCTCCCCAGCAGCGGCAGTGAATCCAGCCAGGCCTCGGCGTCCTGTGGCGGCGGTCACCGGGCCTTCCTCTTCCAGCCAGGTCGCACAGCGGGGCTCAGCGTCCTCCATGGCATCATCCCCACCCTTAGGCACGCGCGCACGGACTGCCCGGCCCCTTAAAGGGCCAGGGGCAGATCCCAGCTCCATGGCCTAAGGGCTGGGATGATGCCATGCCCTGATTAGCTCCAGCTTAAAAGGAAGTTCCTGCCAACACCTCCTTGCCTTGGCAATTGGGTCGATCACATCGTGATTTCTAGTTTGCCTCTGTGTTTCCAGCTCTGTGTTCCAGTCTCATTCCAGCCATGTTCCAGTCCTGTTCCATTCTCGTTCTAATCCTGTTCCGGTCTCATTCTAGTTCTGTTCCAGCGTCCTTCTGTTCCAGTATCTTTCTGTCTCCTTGTCTCCCCAGGTAGCACCTCTCGGACTGTCTTCTCGGTACTGACCTCAGCCTGTTCTTGACTATGTTGATTGCTGCCTGCCTCTGACCTTCTGCCTGTTTCTACGACCACGTCTACTCACTGCCTGGAACCGACCTCTGCCTGATTACCGACCTCATCTGCACGCTGCCTGGAACTGACCTCTGCCTGAACTCGACCACATCTGACTGCTTCCTGGAACCTGACCTCTGCTTTGGCTGACTACCCACAGACTGTCTACTGGTATTTGATCTCTGCTTTGGCTGACTACCCACGGGCTGACTTCTGGTATTTGACCCCTGCTTTGGCTGACTATCCATGGACTGATCACTGGCATTGACCTTTGCATTGACTGACCACGCTACCTTGACGCTGACCTTGATCCTTGCCTTACATTCAGGGCTCTCTTCTGGCCTTTTCAGGCACCCCGGACTTCTGGCCTGAACATCAACCACATACCCTTGATCGTGGTGGGCACACCTCTGAACTTTCTGTCAAGGAGATCCTGCGAGGCCCACCTAAGACCAGGCGGCCCGGGTAACCAAGGGCTCAACCCGAGGGAACCCCGGGTTGCTAGTTGTGAAGCTCCAGCTAACCTCTATCTCCTCCTGTGCTCTGCCTCCTAGTGTCTGGTACTTTCTGGGTCTGACCAGGGAGGCTACAAATCCTGTACTAGGCCAAGGGTCCACCTCCTGGTGCAACAGACTTTCCTATAAAGCTGTCATCACTGTACTATGAAAATCATACTAATCAGACTTGTAAAAACTAATATAAGGTTGCTGACATGACAGAAAATGTTGAAATGCTAGAATGTAGGCCAAAAGTCAAAAAGTGTTTCAAGTTCAGTTTTAAATTTCATTCCTGCTTTCTGGGCTCAATTTACAAGAAATTACATGACTTACAAAAATTCCAGCCTATTAACATATATATGATAACATTATTTCAACCAAGTAGGAAAATGTTATAAACATAAAACAAAACATTGGAATATAAATTGGATTTAATCTATTGTGTAAATTGCTCTCCCAGGCTTCTTTTGAATTGCACTGCTGATAATCTCATACTCTCCAGGAATATTCCAATATTTTAAAATAAAAGATTTTTCTTAGCTACCAGTAAAAAGTGTTTATTTTGATTAACCCACAACATCAGTAAGCACTTTCATTCAACAAGAAACTTACTAGGTTGAGAAGATTTTCTATTATCATTGGAAGAACAGGTACAGCATAACAATGCAGAATTCAACAGTCACCAGCAGCTTGAACTGAAAGGCTTAATACAGGAATAATACTTCTGACTTTACCCTACAGATGAGGATCCATTAGAAAGACAATTAGATCTGGTTGAGAGAGAGAATTTTCAGAGACTATTACCACTGAGTGAGAAAGACCCAACTGAGGGATACTACTTCTGATTACTGCTGATCAAGAGAGAACTGGCTGAGAGACTGCTGCTGGTTACCGCTAAGTGAGAGAGATCTGGCTGAAAAAGACTACTGCTAATTAATGCTAAACTTGAGAGAACAAACTTAGACCTAGATTTATCAATTTGCTGTAAATATCACATGCGATAGAAAAAGGGGTGTGTTTTATGGTAATTGCCTAATTATCACAATGTAAACTATGTTATCGCTTCACATAGGTATTACCACAAAATGCGTTAACTTTGTGGTAATGCCTACATAATTGCATTTTCTTACCTGCAAAGTGCTCTGAGAGAGAGAGAGAGAGAGAGAGAGAGAGAGAGTTAGCTATTTATTTCTCTCTATAGGAGGCCCATCTAGTAACTCGAGGTGAGGTTTAGGTAGTAGTGTAGGGGTTAAGGGCCACTTTTACATGCAGAGTGAGATGTATCAACAGAACAATGTTCTCTCAACCTAGCTTGATGGACTCTCTACCTGGGTAACCATCAAGCTAGGTTGAGAGAACATTGTACAAATTTCATCGTTGTTTGAGTTTCCTCACTCCAAAGGACATCAAATCTTCACAAGAGTGTACTGTTCTGTTCTTACGTCTCACTCTGCATGTAAAAGTGGCCCCTAACCCCTAGACTACTACCTAAAGCTCACCTTGAGTTACTAGGTGGATCTCCTATAGTAGCATGAATAGCTGCTTACTATGGTGCCCCCACCAGGCACTCATCCCTCATCTCAGGCCCTTCCCCTGCCCTCAAATGCCCAAAACGGAATTTGCAAAAAAATCACAAATTCCATTATGGGCATAATGCATGATATCACACAACTTAATGGAATTGAAAATGGTGTAGTTATTTTTGGCGTTAAAACTGTGCAATATTGTGCGTTATGGCTTTGCAAAGGCAGCCCACTTTTTCCAAAATCCCACCCCTAACTCCTCTCTAATCCCTCCCCTTTTAAAAATTTACATCGCACCATGCGTTATGGTGCTTATCACGTGCGTTAAGGTGTTTTTCACATGCAAAAACATCTTAACTCATGCGAAAATGCCATAACGCGATTTGATAAATGACCCTGTTAGAGAGAATGCAGCTGATTACTGCTGAGTGAAAGAGAACTATGAGAGAGACTGCTGCTAGTTACTTCTCAGCAAGAGAGAAATGGCTGAGAATCTGCTGATCAACTGAGAAAAGTTTATTCACAATGGTGGTTACCACTGAGTGAGAAAGACTCGGTTGAGAGAGACTGCTGCTGGTTACTGCTAAACGAACAAGGCCTGGCTGAAAGAAGCTGCTGCTGGTTACCATTGAATGAGAGAATCCCAGCTAACAGACTGCTGCTGGTTACTGCTGAAAGAGAGAGACCTGGCTGAGAGAGACTGCTGCTGGTTATTGATGAGTGAGAGAGACCCAGCTGAAAGAGATTTCTACTGGTTATTGATGAGCAAGAGGGACCTGGCTGGGAGAGACTGCTGCCGGTTACTGCTGGGCGAGAGAGAAATGGGTGAGAGAGACTGCTGCTAATTACCACTTGTATGTTTGCAGCACCATCCATTGCTTTGCTGATAATATTTTCAACTTTTATTCCAGTGTAACTCCTGGGTGAGATAATACCCTGATTGCTGTCCCCAAAGGGACACAGAATTAAAGTGGACCCTATCTCAACCAGTTCTCCACGAATTGCTTTTCATTTCTGAGGTCCAGGGCTCCTTGTAAGGGAAAGATAGCTTCAAGGCCCTTTTGCATTTACCAACATACACAGCCCTTTTCAAGTCCCTGTAAACAGCATTGATAATCTCCACAGTCAATAACAGCAATGATCACACAGGGAAGCCATGTGGTTTCCAACTTATTTACTGATAGTTGATTAAATTGAATGAAGATTCTTTACAGCAATTAGTTGTTAATTAAAACTGATAAACAATAATAAAGAAGAAAATTAATACATTTGTGATCTCACTATTCTAGCAAAGTCTTTGAATTTATGGAAGCCAATTCCTTAACAAATGATCTTCTTCTTCCAAACACTCAGATTGAAGAAAATGTAAGCCTTCTTCCAACTCCCAATTTCTCCCCACTGTAGAATGGTTAGAATTTAATTCCAAGTTACAAATCAGAACACAGCAAGTCTCAATTCTCATACCTTTCCTATAGTCTTCTTAAGTATCTTAGATCTCCTTCTGCAAGCACCAGTGGGAATCAAGTGCAATATACTGAAGTCCAGTAGAAAAAAATCCCAAGTCTGGATCAATACCTTCAACTCCTTCCCTCTGGCAATGGACAGGGATCCTTTCCTCTAAGATGAAATCTCCACTCCTCAGACTCTTCCTAGGTGAAAGACACCTCCTCTCCCAATAGATTGGAAACTGGGTCCCTATACCAAGGGCACTCAGTTCCAAAATGAATAAAAATAGACTTTGATTTTGAGAACAGATAGCTGAGAAAAGATATGATAGAGATCTGTAAATTAATGAGTGGAGAGGAATGAGTAAATGTTAATCGGTTATTTACTCTTTCAAAAAGTTTAAAGACTAGGGGACGCACAATAAAATTACTAATAAGAGAAAATATTTTTTTACTCAATGCCTAATTAAACTCTGGAATTTATTGCCAGAGGATATAGTGAAAGCTATTAGTGTAGCACATTTAAAAAAGGTTTGGACAAATTCCTTGACGAAAAGTCCATAAACCATTATTAAGGTGGAGTTACAGAAATCCTCTGCTTATCCCTGGGATAAGCAGCTTAAAATCTAACTATCCTTTGAGATCCTGCCAAGTACTTGCGTCCTGGATTGGCCACTGTTGGAAAGAGGATACTGGCCTTGATGGACCTTTGGTTGGACCCAGTATGGCAAATATTATGTTCTAATGACTCAAAAGGAAGAAAAACAAAATAAGAGCAGGGAGGGTGGATTAAAATCCTTCCTTGTCTCCAAAATGAGAGCAATGTCAATGGGGAAAAAGTCAAATTGAAACTCCTCTGCATCTGTTCATTGGCTGATCTGTCCATTGGAGATGAGATAAAGAGCAACAGAATTTTCCCTATCTCCTGATCTAACCTTACAAAGAGACTCCCCAAATCCTCTGTGAAAGGGTTCCAAAGCTATCACTATCACTAGGAAAGTCTCTATAAAATGGATCAAAAGAGTAAACAAACCAAAAATAGATCTGACAAAAAAGATGATCCCAAAAGAGTAACTCAGAAAAATCCTCCGAACTGAATTAGCAGAAGTAAGTAATGTGAGATACGAACCTCCTGCACTCTGAAAAGTTAACTAAAAATCCACACCCTAAGATGGTGGCAGGGGTTTAAATGCTGCTACAGGATACCATCTGCAACTCCCACATGGGGGACTCAAACTCAAACCTCTCTTCACAAAATTTCTCTCTGAGCCTCCCCAGCTAGTTAGTACATTCCTTCTGGTAAGGAAACCAGATGTTCCTTACTCCAGCATCTTTCTAGACCTTACAAACTGTTTCATTTGATGGCAAAGAATCAAAAAATTATTAAGTTAACATCAAAGTAACATTAACAATTTGGTAAAAATAGCATTAAATAACATATGGAAGTATTTAACTTGGTCTTATCATACTACATAGATTGAAGTGCAAATTGGGGTGGAGAGTTTAGGGGGAACAGTTTACGTAAAGGCTTGTTGGAAGAGCCATGTTTTTAGTTTTTTTTTTTAATTTGGGTGTGACATTTTCTGTTCGGAGATCGTGAGGCATGGAGTTCCATAAGGTTGGACTGGCTAGAGAGAATGCTCTTTTCGTTGTGGAAACTAGTTTAGTGAATCTAGGGGAAGGGGTCTGTAGGGTACCTTGGTGGATGGTGCGTGTCATTCTGTTGGAGGTGTGTATTTAGAGAGGTTGTTTGAGCCAGTGTGTGTTGTCATTAATTATGGATTTGTGTATGAGGGAAAGAGATTTGTATTATATTCTTGAGTTGATGGGGAGCCAGTGGAGATCTTTCAAAATAGGGGTAATATGGTCTCTTTTGCGTGTATTGGACAGGATTTGGGCTGTGGCGTTCTGCAAGAGTTGTAGAGGCTTGGTGATAGAGGTGGGGAGGCCGAGGAGCAGAGAATTACAGTAATCAATTTTAGAGAAAATAATGGATTGAAGTACTGTATGGAAATCAGAGAAGTGTAATAGTGGTCTTAGTTTCTTAATCATGTGTAGTTTATAGTAGCAGTCTTTTAGGGTGGCTTTGATGAAAGGATTTAGAGAGAGTTGGTCATCTATGATGATTCTGAGGTTTCTAGCAAGTGGGGAGAGTTGAAAGGAGGGGGAGGGGGTGTAGGCATTGAGGTTCAGGTTGGAGGAGATGATGAGTAGTTCAGTTTTGTGTGGGTTAAGAGCGAGATTCATGTTAGTGAGGAGCTGATTAATAGCGGAGAGGCAGGTATCCCAGGATTGACGAGCGTTCGATATGGAGTCTGTAAAGGGAATGAGAATTTGAACGTCGTCAGCATAGATATAGTGAGAGATTCCGAGGTTGGTGAGAAGGTTGGCAAGCAGGAGCATATATAAGTTAAATAGGTTAGAGGAAAGAGAGGAGCCTTGGGGGACACCACGGTTGAGACTGATGGGGTCAAATACCTGATTATCTAGAGTGACAGTGTAATCTTTGCCTTGTAGGTAAGATTGTAGCCAGCGTAGGGCAGTTCCAGTGCCCTACGCTGGCTACAAACTGCCATCAAATATCTCGCCTATGTTCAATTAATCATTTATTTCTGTTAGACTTATGCGTTCTATGTAACAGCTTTGCCTCCTTCTAGCCAGCTACCTGTTCTTTGTAAACCGGTACGATGTGCATACGGCTATCGGTATATAAAATGTTAAATAAATAAATAAATTAATTAATTAATTCATTCATTCATTTACAGCTAGCCTGGTTGCAGAAGGGCACTGAGTTACAGCAAACAATTGTTCTTGAGAAACTTGCTCTGGTATCATGGATCGAAGAGCCATACTTATCTGGTCAGCCACATGTATTTTTTGTGTATCTATTTTAAACAAAAACATCTGAGTTTTATGAACTAACTTGGCAATGTACTCTTTCATTACATTTGAAATAATCTCAATTATATGATTTACATTTCTTTTGGATAAAAGTGTTACTTGTTTCCTTATAGATGATTTTTTAAGTTCTTCAATGTACTCCTGTAGTGTGCTATCAAATTCCAATAACAGAAGAATGATTTCCAAGACGTTTCCACAGTCCAAATTCTCCTGCAGCAGCTGCTTTGCATTTTCATTGCTTTTCCCTGATAGCTCAAACCATGCTTTCTAATTAGTTTGATCACTTTTATAACTCGAAAGAAAATTTGCCTGTGTGTTTATGCACATTTTTTTGTTTATGAAAAAGTAGTGACTGAATATCTTGTCTGAAGTCATGCATCAGATGAGCATCAATACATCTTTTATGCTGACTACTTCCTTCGTGTTCTGCTAATCTATCATATACATGGTTAGGATCAAATAAATTGAAACCTGATTCCAATGTGAATGAACTTTGATCACCTGACATGCTATACACCACATAAATGATGCAAAAAAGAACATTTGTTTCTGCATTGTATGTAAGCCACTTTCAATTTAAACCATCTTTTCTTTAAAATAGATTTCTGGGAATGTTCAAGCTTGGCAGTTTTTGTGATTGAATGGGATGGTAGCTGAAAAACTGTTTCAAATCTATCATCTTTGGTTTTCTAAATTAATCCATTTTCTGAAACTGTATGTAAAGGAGTAAATATCGGGAACCCCATAAAAGACCAGGACTTAGTCCACCTTAAGACTCAGCCCAGAAGGAAATTCTGGTCCCAGGGTTTTTCCATAAGTAGGGGAATAAGAGAACAGGCCTAGTAGGGAACATGGGGATGGGGAGAAGGAAGCTCTCACAACAAGACCATCTGTTGATGTAACCTTTTGATTTAGAACTGCTGAGATAAGCAGACTAGGGGTGTGCATTCGTTCCCTACATATTTGTAATCCGCAACGTAAAGGGCCATATTCATTTTATTCATGGGGAAGTGAAACGTATCGCGATTCCCCACAAATACAATGAATCTTCGCCAAATTATTTGGCAGTTTAAAGAGGCAAATTTAAACCAACCCCCCACCCTCCTGACCCCCCAAGACGTACCAAAACTCCCTGGTGGTCCAGCTGGACATTTTGATTACTGGCAGCCGACAGCCCGAGTGCAGGTGATCGCTCCCAGACCCTGCTGGACCACCAGGGACTTTTGGCTCTGGTGGTCCAGATAGCCTTTGCCCTCACTATGTCACAGGAGCGGACGTAACCCCTGTGACGTAGTGAGGGCAATGGCTATCGGCGCCATTTTGGTTACGTCAGCCCCTGTGACATAGTGAGGGCAAAGGCTATCGGTGCCATTTTGAATACTGGCAGCCGATGGCCCAAGTGCAGGAGGTCACTCCCGGACCCCCGCTGGACCACCAGGGAGTTTTGGTAAGTCTTGGGGAGTCAGGAGGGTGGGGGTTGTAGTTAATTCAGTTTCAGCCGGGAAATGAATACGAATTAACAGATAAACTTATCGGGGGCCCCCCTTGCCGAATACAACGTATCTGCCCCCCGACGAATATGAATCCTGAATGCAATGTATGTCGTCCCTCTGCACATCCCTAAAGCAGACCTTTCTACCTGTTTTCTGTTTTGCTGCAAATAATAAAGCTGATTCTGTGGAGAAACAGCCAGAGTCCAGACTATTCTGTCCGCTGACACCCTTATAAAGTGAAGGACTGCCTGCAAGTTATCATATATGGTGATAGAGGTGGGGTACCTCTTCTAAGTGCCTGCACAGAGCAGAAACCCACGCTAGAAAAAAAAAAAAGAAAAGAAGGCCTCTTTCTGCCCTAAGCATCAGCATAGAGTACAGAACCACGCTAATAAGAACATTTTTTTTTCTAGGGCCTGGCTGCTGGAGCAGCCCTGTAATTACATACAGCAGGCCAAGGGAGCTAGCTCTGTCAATTGTCAGGGACATAGAGTGAGTCAGAGCCAGAGAGGCTAGGATATTTTTCCTTCTTTTTCCAAAAGAAGAAAAAAAAAACCAGAGGGCTTTTTTTGTGCTTTGTTTTTGAGCAGGGCAGTGGGCCTCTGGGAGTCAAAAAGCCATGGTTACAGAGAAGCCAGTACTAAACCAGCATGGGACATTTATTGTAGTCCCTCGCAGAGGGACAGCAGCAACAACAGACTGTGGTACTGTTGGGAATCCCGGCCGCAGGTGTCCACAGCCGGGTCCCCCCTTACCTCCAGGCTCATGTCCTGGAGGTAAGGGGGGACCGCTCCGTTCTTGCTCGGGCCGCGTGGGGGGCCTTCCTGCAGCATCCTCCCCATGAGTGAGATGCCATCAGCGTTTTTGGTCTGCTCCGCCCCTTAGTTGAGCGCTCATGCACCTCCCCGGCATTTAAAGGGGCTGCAGCAGGAAACCTCGGCCCGGCCCCAAATTCGACATCATCACCTGGGGACTATATAAGAGTCCCAAGGATCTTCATGCCTTGCCTTGGCAACAGGTCAACTCCTCGAGTAGCTAGTTGCTGATCCTGCTTGCTCCTGACTCTGTTCCAGTATCCTGCTTGTTCCTGACTCCGTTCCAGTATTCCTGCTCTGTTCCAGTGTTCCTGCCTCCGTTCCTGCTTTCCTGCCTGCTTCAGCTCCATTCCTGCTCCCGTGCTCCGGTTCCTGCTTGCTTGATTCTCTGGTTTGACTTCGGCCTGGTTCCTGGTATTCTCTGTCTGCTGCCCGTCCTGACTCTTGGCGTGTTCTCTGGCTTTGTCTGTCTTCTGCCTGCCCTGATCGCTGGCCTGCCTCCTTGTCTTGCACCTCTGCTGCCTGCCTCAACTCCTGGACCATCTCTGACTTCCCAAGCCTTCAGCATGCCTCAGCTCAGATTGCTCTCTGGACTTCTCTTCGCCAGGAGACCTTCGCCTAAGTCCTGCCGACCCCGGCACCCAAGGGCTCAACCTACGGGGAACGAGGGCTGCTATAGGTGAAGGTCCTGTTGGGTTTCTTGGTTCTGTTCCACCTCCCGGCTATGAGTACCGCTGGAGGCCTCCCTTCAGTGGATCCTCCATATACTCTAGCCGGTCCAAGGGTCCATGTCCATGCTACCGAATATAACTTCTGCCAGGAAGTCCCCGCTGCTTACATCACCAGTGAGTTACCATCTTTCTCTCAGAGCGTTCCCTGGAACCAGGTACTTGCTCCTCGAGGGCCTACTTCATTCCAGCTCCTGGGCTGTTCCAAGAGAGTGAGTGTTACCAACAAGGTTCTGTTCCTGAACTCTGCATACTCTGCCTACTCACTATATTCAGTTTCTCTACAGCTCAGCCATCCTGGGATCGCTGTTCCAGTATCTGAGGGACTACAGCCCAGCTGGGCCCTTCCAGCTCACTACTGCCACCTCTGGTGGTTCACTATACAGTTTAATAAAAGTTCTAGTCTCCCAACTCTGAGCCTGACCGGTGGCCCCTCTCGGGATCTTCCCCTGGAGGCTTGGTCATCTGCCACCAGCCCTAGGATCCACCCACAAGAGCATCTGAGAAAACAATTGGCCTCCTTGATACAGTTGGTGGAAGCCCTACATGCGGTTATAGCCAGGAGAAGACCCAGACTGATTCTTAGTGAACTCTGAATGAACTTTCCAGCTGGCAGATTGGACAAAATCTATTATGGACTACATAACTGGGCAATTTACTGACAGGCAACAATTAGGCTACTTTCAAGCTGCAAACCCGGATGGAATGGCTAACTGCACAGAAATTAAAGTTGCCATACGTGAAAGAACTGAGTGTACCCAGAAGTGTACTGGCAATGGTTTCAGTGGGGGAAATCTCCGCCTAGCAGAGAGTCCACAGAACCTCTTCTGTCGACTAAAAGATATAGAATAGAAATGGCTTCAGCCTCAAGAAAAGACTGGCACAGAAGTGGCCAACCTCATCTTCCTAGAGCAGTTTGCATAGGGTTTGCACCCACCCATGTCATATGACAGGGCAAAGGTAGCGCAGGCACCATTTTGGTTCCTGTCCCCGACGTCACGAGCGTAGAAGATCGCTCCCGGACCCCCGCTGGACCCCCAGGGACTTTTGGCCAACTTGGGGGGGCCTCCTGACCCCCACAAGACTTGCCAAAAGTCCAGCGGGGGTCCGGGAACGACCTCCTGCACTCGAATCGTGTTGTCGTAATGAAAAATGGCGCCGGCCGTATGGCCGGCGCCATTTTGCCGTGAGGCAATATGGCCATATGGCCGGCGCCATATGGCCTACTACTCTTTATCCAACTACTCTTTATCCAACTTTGCAAAATGACGCCGGCCATATGGCCATATTGCTGTACGGCAAAATGACGCCGGCCATATGGCCATATTGCTGTACAGCAAAATGGCGCCGGCCATATGGCCGGCGCCATTTTTCATTACAGCAACACGATTCGAGTTCAGGAGGTCTTTCCCGGACCCCCGCTGGACTTTTGGCAAGTCTTGTGGGGGTCAGGAGGTTGGGGGAAGGGGGAAAGACCAGCACTGACCCCCAGCCTGTATATTTTTTGATTAGTGAGATTGGGTGCACTTTGGAAAGGAGACAGCAGGCCAGGGCCAAGTGTTTGGAGCATGGGTGGGAGGGAAGAAAGGGGTTGTAGACGTTCAATCTGTTTGTTTTTTTTAACACTTTGGCACTTAACCATCTATACTCTTTTGAATATAGCTGTTTAATTCTAAAGTTATCCAGGAATATGACTGATGAGTTAGCCAGATAAATTAATCAGCTTACTTAACCCCACCTCGGAATGGCCCTTTCTTATTCTGATAAATGTGCTGCAGTACAAATCAACAACCTGGCAATCATGCATTGAAGGATCTCAGCTCATTTGCCACCACATGGCTGCAGCTGAAATGTCTGTTTTGTTTATCACCATGTTATTAATGATTTAGATTCAATTATCCTTTTAATTTGATGTCCAGTGTTTTTTGTTGAGAAGTTTATTGTAATCTGTAAAGTGATTCATAAATATTCTTAAATAAATAAATAAAGGCTTATCAGACTAGCTTTTAGCCAGATAAGCAAAGGAAATATTCAAAAGTAACCATTTAGACAGATAACTTGTGAGTCCATCTAAATGGTTTTGAATAATGTCCAAACAATAACTAACAATGCAGCAATTGTACTAATTATACTGATGTCTTTCTCTCAGAATTCAACTGATTTGTACATTTCTGAGGAGAAAATGCAAGTTTGAGTGAAGGATACTAAAGTGTACATTTCTTTCACTGAAAACTTGCATTTCCTTTTATCTTTGTAACATTTTTTGATGTCCACATCTCCCTTCCCTCAGCAGACTCTCCTCTCCTCTCATTGGCTCTGTCCTCTGTCCTGTTCTTGCATAAATTCACAAGAAGGAAGCTAGAGGGCAGGCTGTAGGAGCCAGTTGCCTTGCCCTGCGCCTTCCCCATCGGTAGCAGTAGGGAGTCGGGGAGGGGAGGAGCAGCGCAGCAGTTGCTGATAGGTGGCTGAGGTACATGTGCTACAGCCCAGGGTCACAATATGTCAACCCCCCCTGCCACCTAAGATAAACCAGTCTCCTCGCTTTACCTTTTCACGCTGGATCCTTTAAAAAGTGGTGCACTGGCCCTCTGGACTGGCAACCCAGTTTTTCCAGGTGTATTGCAAATCTCAGTAGTTCACAGTGGCAAGAAGAGCCAGATTCACTCTCCTTCTGCATTTTCTTCTTCTCTAGGCTCTCTCTTCAGCATATCAGGCTGGAGAAGTCAGACATGCCCCTGCCCATTGCCAGCTCAGCCTCAGCAGCTGTCTTCTCTCCACATCTAGGTTATCACACTGCCTGGTGACAAAAGTGTAGTGTTGACAGCTTGTCTTCCTTTCTCTCCCAATCCAGGTGTGCTCACAGTTCTGGAATAGCTGATCGGGCCCTGTTAAACCCCAGACTTCTATTTGCTAGCTGCCCCCTTAAAGGGATTGCACTATCCACTAGTACTGGGGGTCAGTAAAAATACCCCCTCCCTGTTTACATTATATTATACAATCAGAGATAAAACATTAAATATACCCATCAACTTCTCATATCCACAATCCTACCAAAGTTATCTATATCATACCTTACTGTATATTTCTATAGGCAAGTAAAAAAGCCACAGATCACAATATGGAACAGAAAGATATAAAATGGATTATTAAAAAAAATTGTAGATATTGTTATCAATTTTATTGTGATACTTCTTGAGAAGTGTGCAGGGAGGATAACTGATGGAGTTTCTGCTGCTACTTGTTATGGTTCCACCTGCTGCATAGCCTCTCCTCCACCAGAGGTCCTCAGTGAGCCTCACTCACAACTGCACAAGTTACCACCTTGCTGTTCTCATGATGTTTTAGTTCCAACCATACTTAACCCAACCTGTCTATTCCCTCGGTGCCTTTTTATTGAGTCACCTCGGCTCATTGACCTGGCCATCCTTGCCTTGCTATCGTACCTTGTTTGTGGCCTACCTTGGCCTCCTGCCTTGCCTTCTTATCCTGCCTTGCGGCGTACCTTGGCCTTCTACCTTCCTTGTGTCCTACCTTCCTTGTGTCCTACCTTGTCCTTCTGCTTTGCCTTGTATTCTATTTTGGCTTTCCTGCCTTGCTCTGTGCCTTTTCAGGTCTTCTTGCCTTTATAGCCTCCAGGCTTACCTGCCTTGCTGTGTGCCTTTCCAGGCCTTCTAACGTTTCTTTGTAGCATTCCTGGCCTACCTGCCTTGCTCTGTGCCTTCCCAAACCTTTTGGCCTTGCTCAGTGGCACTCCAGGCCTACCTGTCTTGTTCTGAGCTTTTCCATTTCTCCTGGCCTTGCTCTACAACCTTTCAAGTCCACCTGCCATAATCAGTACCCTCCTGGGCTTTTCTGTTTTCTGTCAACTAGCCAGCCCAGTGCCCTCTTGGGCTTTCCTGTTTATTGTTGCCTGTTCTATCTAGTCCTTATCGAGTCCTTGTCTAGTTCTGTCCTTGTCTTGCCCTGCCCAGTCCAGTCCTTGCTATGCTTTCCCAGTTCTTGCCTTTCTCCAGCTCCTGGTCTATACCATGTTCCAGCTTCTAGCCCATACTGTGTTCTCACTACCTGTCTTGTACCATGTTCCAGCTTCCAGCATGTACCAGGTTACAGCCCTGCCTTTATCCACTTCCTGCCTGTCCTCAGCCCCAGTCCTGCCTGTATTCAGCTCCATCAGTACCAGCCTTGCTTCCAGCCCTGCCAGTATCCAGCTCCCAGCCTGTGTCTGAATCCTGCACCAGTCATAATATTTGCAAGATGGAAAGTCCTACCAGCCCCCAGAACCTAAGGGTTCAACCTGTGGGGGAGGGGGGCTAGTTAGGCAGAAGACCAACTCCAGTCCTGCCCTGCAGCCCTGTGCAGCTTCGGTGAGGGTGATCCTTGACTCCAGCCAGCTGAACCATGACACATCCCTGGTGGGTTGTAGAACAGGAATATATTTGATATGCATGTTATGCAGGAAAATCAGTATAGAAAAACTAAAAATAAATAAATAAATATTGGTGCCAAAATAAGAACATAAGAACATAATAATAATAATCATATTGATCTGACTTCTATAATTCCTTCTTTAACCCCTTAATTTACATCAACAAATAATCTCCAAATTGCTAATGGCAAAAGCTGAGGTACAGTGGTCTAGGAATAGAGACAGATGTCCAACTAAGATTACAAGCTTACTTTGGACTTCCTATGGCACTAAAAACAGGGAATCACACAAAGAATCATATCATAAACACAATTTAAACACAGACAGAAACTTATTGTCAGTCCCAGCCATTCATTTAAAGTCCATCATTCTAAACCAAATCTCATCTTCCATTATGTGCTGCTCAGTTGAATTAATGAATTGCAGTTTGGAGCCTCTGCAATGTAGCTGTACCATTTTATGGCTGCCACTCATAATCTGCATCCTTGCGGTCCCAAATGTTTTATTGCTTCTCTGCCCATCCCTGATGGAGGAATGAGGTTAAGAAACCCAACAATAGATGAAGACCATTATCAAAAATGAACACAAAAACAAGAACAACAGATCATTCATGCTCATGTCTTATTTGGTTTATAATAAAACTGACAAGAAGCAAATCAATTTCACACCTGCCTAACACAACTTCATTTCTTGTATCCCATCCATATATTGATATTAGCATATACGTATTGTGACAGGACCCAAAAAAATGTTGCCACCACTTCTAACACCAGCATTCAATAGACATAGTACACATGAAAGTTCATAATATGCTAATGCTTAAGGGATTGGTATAAGACTTCATGAGATCCAGGAGAAACTAGACCTATGTACAGTAAGTACAAAGAATAAAGTCAATTAAGTTGGAGAACTAAGCTATCTCACAGAAGCTCTTTTAGACCTTTTGCTTTTCCTATAGATTACACATACTGGAAGCATTAGGGAATGAGGCAACCAAGGCATCCAAAATAAAACTGGTAAATCTGAAGATAAAGAACTGACTAATGCCAGTTGTGCCTCTTGCCATTCATTTGAAGAAGTCAATATCCATGAATTCATAAGCAACCATCTGTTTTACCGCCACAGAGAAGCTATGAGCATGTTCTATATTGGATTCCATATATCCTATCATCTGCTTACATAGCTTGGAGATGAGAGATCTGTTTGGGTGAAATCTAATCAGGCATTCTATTTCAGTCACATTTCCAGATCCAATTTGATTGAAATACTTAAATTGTTATGAAATATGAGTGCTATTCTAAACCAGGTATTTAAAGAGATATCCTTGCTAAGAAGGGGAGGAATTAATTGAATGAAATCACAGCATTTGGCTTCTTTATATAGACTGCCTTTAATTGAATGAAATCAGTCATTTATCTCTATTATCTATGTTCCATGGTGTAAGATGGATAACAGCTCTATAACAGCAACATCTACTAACTGCTGTGCCCAAGAGAACATTTTGGACTATAAATTCATAAGTAATACTTACATTTTCCTATTGCCCAATAACAGCTGCTACAGGTGCACCAGCTAACAGGGAACACCAATACACAATACAAAATACATAATACTTTGCTATCTACAACTTATATTTCAAGGGGAGGAATGGGAGCCCAAAAGTTTCTCTGGCAGATCTTCCTCTACCTATGTAAGCAGTGCATAATTTTTGGCATGTTTTATGAAGAAGTTTTATGTTTTTGCTTGGTCCATCTATCACAGGCAGCATGTAGCGGTGGGCAGGTGGACAAAATCAAAACCAGGCATTGGTGGGGGCTGGCAGAATTCCCCCAAGTCCTACCCACCAAAGAAAAGAAGGAACTGCTTGTAAGGTCTCAGGAACCATCAACGGAAGAAGAGAACCCAACACTCTCCATACACTATACCCTCCTCAACACATCCAACTCCCACTCACTACACACAGTACCCCAGCTCTATATATGCATACACCTTCACGCCACCTGTACAGTCTCTACACACATCCATTCACCCATCTCTCCACCCCTTACCCATTCACTCACTGATCTCCTCCACAATCACTCCAAACACCCTACCACCATCCTTCACTGAGAGTAACGGCAAAGCACATTCACAGAGTTCCTGTAATATACACACACTCACAGGGCACAGAATCGTACAACATGCTCTTTGAAGTTGTCATGTCATTTAATACCTCAAGTAATATCATAATACATCAGAAATCATCTATGGGTATTAGTAAGTTGATGTGGTTTTTTTCCTTCCAAGGATGTAAGGATAGTCTAGAGTAAGAGTTGGTTGGGTCTTGTACTGAGGGTGAGCATATTCATTATGTTTTTTCTGTCCCTTTTTGAGATGCACAACTTGTTATCTGGGAGGAACACATATCAAAAAGGGCATATTATTGAATGAGATTAATCATGTGCTCTAGGCTGTGCTAATTAGCCTATCACCCTTTCAGGTTTCTTAGTACTGAAGTAGTGAAACAAAGTAACATAATAATAATGACAGAAAAAGATCACTTTTTAAAAATGCTGGCAATCATTTGGCCTTTCTTCCACCTTTCTTAATGTGTGGAATACATCTGGACTGCTCTTCTAAGATGGTATTGTTTTTAACAATGTCCATGTTTGTTGCACACTCAACCTTTGAGGCTGTACCTTTTAGGTTTTTTTGGTATTTTTTTACTATTTTTCTCCATTTTATCAAAGTTTCCCTTTGAAAAGTTTAGTGCTAGAGCTATGGATTTACTTACTGTCCCCCTTCCAGTTATTCATTCAAATTTGATCAAACAGTCCCACAACCATTACGTCTCTCAACTGATGCTCCACTGAGAAAATGATCTAAAATTGTTCCCTCTCTCGTTGGTTCCTGAACCAATTGCTCCATAAAACTCATTTATTCTGGAGATCCAAAATGGTGCTGTAAGGGGAGGTCGGCATTCATGTGAGCTCCTTGAATTTTGATTTTTCTTCGAAAATAACATGCCGCACACGAAGAGGAAGGGGAAGATTCGGCTGGAATCCTCTGCCACAGCCCCTTCTACTCCCTCCCAGCCTACCATCGAGGGGTTCTTCGTGCCGACTAATGCTTCCACCCCAGGGGAGAGTTCTGCTGAGGATTCAGGTAAAGAATATATCCTGACCCTCATCGAAGTTCAAACCGCTGCGCCCCGGGGCACATGAAACTCCTCCCCCACCACTCCACAGCAATGCCCAAGGTCAAGATCAAGACACGTGGCAAAAAACGGCTGGAGTGAAACCATCAGCAGAGGCAACCTTTGGGTGTTTAATAGTGTATTTTATAAAACAAGCTGCTACAGACTTGAAGAGCTGTGCTGGTAGTGGGAGAGACGCCCTGGAAGAACAGGCCTTGCAGGCCCTACAGGTTATGAATGGAGTCTCAAGCAAGCAAAAGAAGGGAGAGGACTCGACAAACGAATCCAGGAGGATTCTAGAAGTTTGCCGAGAAAGCAGGGTAAGCACTAACCTCAACTTACCGAGAATCACTAAATCAAGTGAGATTACTTTGGAAACTGTGTGGAGTGCCCTCATTACTTTGGAAAATTTGATTTCGTCGCTCACTGTGGCTATAAATAATTCACAGGAAATGATTCAAGCAATGGAACCTATGCTGATCTCCCATGATACTAAAATTAAAGATTTGACTGCCCAAGCTACCGGTACTTCTTTACAAGAAGTGCAAACGAAATTGATTCAATCAGAAATAATTACCTCAAAAAAATGTGAAAATATGGAAAACACTATGAGATATTTGAACCTCAGAGTGTTAAACTTTCCTAGCATTAAATTAGTACCTCTGAAAGAGCAATTTAAAAAATATCTTATGGACATTCTTCAGTTTCCGCAAGAAGCTGTACCACCAGTCTCAAAGATTTATTACTCTGCAAATACTAAGAAAATGAATGACTCAGTTTTGCCTGCTACAGATCTTACAGCATTTCTAGAAACATCAACTGAGGAACAAGTTGATTTCCGAGGAACATTACTGGTATCATTTATCTTCCCAGCAGACAGGGAGTCAGTATTAAGACTTTTCTTCTGAAACAGGGATAAATTTTTTTAATGGACTGAAAGTCTGGATTTACCCAGATTTTATTAGGGCTACGCAGTTACGCAGAAAAATGTTTCTGGGAATGTGTCAAGAGGCCAGACAAATGGGTGTGCAGATTAATATCAGGCACCCATGCAAATGTTTGATCAAGTTAAATAATAACAGATATGTATTTTTTGAGCCATCACAGCTACATTATTTCCTGGATAACCATAGAGTTGGGAATAGTTCTACTTAACTAGTTCAGGGTTAGTAAAAGAGTTGAGATAAGCCCCCTTTCTGTTTCCTTTTTCCTTTTTCATTGTAAAGAAAATGTTCTTGTAACCCTTGGATCTCCCGATTTCCTTATATATATATAGCAATATAGTCTATCTGAATTGTATGTATATTTTCTTTATTTGGAGTATACTTCAATTTATTATGAATGTGAGATACATAACAGATGGAAAAACTTGTTTGCTTGTAATTGTAAAAATGGATAAATAAAGAATTTAAAAAAAACTCATTTATTCCATCCAAGAACTTTATCTCTCTAGCATGTCCTGATGTTACACTTACCCAGTCAATATTGGAGTACCATCTCCCATTATTACTGCACTACCAATTTGGTTAGCTTCCCTAATTTCTCTTAGCATTTCATTGGCCGTCTCATCATTTTGGCCAGGTAGACAGTATTATACTCCTATTGCTATACTCTTCCCCAACATGTAAGGGATTTCTACCCATAAAGAATCAATTATGCATTTAGTTTCTTGCAGGATCTTTATGCTGTTGTACTCTATGCCATCTCAGACATAAAGTGCCACGCTGCCACCAAGTTGCTCCTCTCTGTCATTGCGATATAATTTGTACCCTGGTATAGTACTATCCCATTGGATATCCTCTTTTCACCATTTCTCTGAGAAGCCAATTAAGTCTATATCATCATTCATTGCTATACACTCTAACTCTCCCATCTTACTTCTTAGACTTCTGGCATTAGCTTATAAACATTTCAAAGTGTGTTTATTTGTATGAACATTCTGCTTTTCAGTTGACAGGGATAAATTGGAATATTTTTTAGCTCAGGTGATTCTTTACTTACAGGCACATGGAATACTTTTCTTATTATTGGAACATCTCTATTGGGACACCCTAATTCTAATGCTTCATTAGTAACTTTTGAAGATACCTCCCTCCGACTATGC
Source organism: Rhinatrema bivittatum (assembly GCF_901001135.1). Classification (NCBI taxonomy): domain Eukaryota; kingdom Metazoa; phylum Chordata; class Amphibia; order Gymnophiona; family Rhinatrematidae; genus Rhinatrema; species Rhinatrema bivittatum. Next base: position 583,781,014 of record NC_042616.1, on the reverse strand, counting down.
ACTGCTGAGCGACTGTCGGCTTTCCCCTTTGATTTAGGTTAAAAGCTGCTCTATCTCCTTTTTAAAGGTTGGCTGGCACTAGCAGTCTGGTTCCACCCTGATGAAGGTAGAACCCATCCCTTTGGAAAAGACTCCCTCTTCCCCAAAAGATTTCCCAGTTCCTTACAAAATGGAATCCGTCTTCCTTGCACATCATATCATCTATGCACTAAAACTTGGGAGCATTGCCTGCCTCTGGGGCCATGTGCATGGAACAGGGAGCATTTCTAAAAATGCTCCCTGTTCCATGCACATGGCCCCTCCCTCCCACATTTTCCTATGTCGTTGGTGCTCACATGTACCATAACAGCCAGCTCCTCCCCAGCACTCTCTAAAATCCTATCTAGGTGATGCATGAGGTCTGCCACTTTCGCATCAGGTAGGCATGTTACCAAGCAATCCTCATTCTCACCAGCTATCCAGCTGTCTACATTCCTAATAATCAAATCACCAACTATGATTGCTGACCTAACCCTTCTCTCCTAGGTAGTACACCCAGTAGACACATCTTTAGTATGAGAATTCAATGCATCACCTGGAGAGCAGGTCCTTGCTACAGGATCATTTTCTGCTGTACCAGGTTGATGCTCTCCAACCAGGCATCCTTCCTCCTCCAAGACAGCACTAGGGCTGCCAGAATGGAGTTGGGACCTGGCTACTATGTCCCTGAAGGTCTCACCTATATACCTCTTTGTCTGCTTCAGCTCTTCCAGGTCTACCACTCTAGCCTTCAGAGATCAGACACATTCTCTGAGAGACAGGAGCTCTTTGCATTAGATGCACACATATAAACTCTCACTGGCGGGAAAAAAATCATACATGTGACACTCAATGCAAAAGACTGAAAGGCCCTCCTCTTACTGCTAGACTGCTGCCTTCATCTTAGATTTGTTCAGTTCCTAGTTAAGTATAAGTTGTTATGGGAGTAGGAATATGTACAATTCAGGTCCTGTAAATGTATTAGTTTATTCACTATTTATCTGGTAGTGATATACAATAATAAATTCAAAGTACCTTAATTGAACACATTCCTACTCCCATAGTAACCTAAACTTAACTAGGAACTGAACAAAATTAAGATAAAGGCAGCAGTCTAGCAGCAAGATGGGAGTCTTCCAATCTTTTGCATCGAGTGTCACATATATGATTGTTTACCCGCCTGTGAGAGGTTGTATTTGTGCACCTGGTGCAAAGAGCTCCTGTCTCTCAGAAAATGAATCTGATCTCTTGAGGCTAGAGTAGAAGACCTGGAGGAGCTGAGGCAGACAGACAGGTATACAGATGAGATTTTCAGGGACATAGTAGCCAAGTGCCATATCACAGTGAACCTGGAAGATGTAGTAGGCGAGATTGACAAACTGAAGAGTAGTAAATCACCTGGACTGGATGATATACAGCCCAGGGTTATGAAAGAACTAAAAAAAATGAAATTTCAGACTTATTACAATTAATGTGTAACCTATCATTACAATCATCCATTGTACCTGAAGAATGAAAGGTGGCTAATGTAACCCCGATATTTAAAAGGGGCTTTAAGGATCATCCAGGAACTATAGACTGATAAGTCTGAATTCAGTGCTGGAAAAAATTGTGGAAACTGTTTTAAGAATAAAATCACAAAACATTTAGATAGATATGGGATACAGCTAGCACGGATTTAGCCAAAGGAAGGGGTGAATAAACATATGGACAAAGGTAAACCAGCATATGTGATACATTTGGATTTTCAGAAAGTGTTCAACAGAGTTCCTCATGAGAGACATCTAAGAAAACTAAAAAATCATGGGATAGAAAGCAATGTCCTTTTGTGGATTACAAACTAGTTAAAAGACAGGAAACAGAGTAGGATTAAATGGTCTCGTTTCACATTTGAAAAAAATAAACAGTGGAGTGCCTCATGGATCTGTACTTGGACCGGTGCTTTTTATTATATTTATAAATGATCTCAAAAGGAGTAAGATCAAATTTGCAAAGGACACAAAATTATGCAGAGTTTTTAAATCTGAAGCCGATTATGATAAATTGTAGGAGGACCTTGTAAGACTGGAAGATCGGGCTTCCAAATGGCAGATGTAATTTATAGTGGACAAGTGCAAGGTGATGCATATAGGGAAAAATAATAGGGATGTGAATCGTGTCCTCGATCGTCTTAACGATCGATTTCGGCTGGGAGGGGGAGGGAATCGTATTGTTGCCGTTTGGGGGGGTAAAATATAGTGAAAAATCGTGAAAAATCGTTAAAAAATCGAAAAATCGAAAAATCGAAAAACCGGCACATTAAAACCCCCTAAAACCCACCCCCAACCCTTTAAATTAAATCCCCCACCCCCAAATAACTTAAATAACCTGCGGGTCCAGCGGCGGTCCGGAACGGGCTCCTGCTCCTGCATCTTGTCGTCTTCGGCCGGCGCCATTTTCCAAAATGGCGCCGAAAAATGGCGGCGGCCATAGACGAAAAAGATTGGACGGCAGGAGGTCCTTCCGGACCCCCACTGGACTTTTGGCAAGTCTCGTGGGGGTCAGGAGGCCCCCCACAAGCTGGCCAAAAGTTCCTGGAGGTCCAGCGGGGGTCAGGGAGCGATTTCCCGCCGCGAATCGTTTTCGTACGGAAAATGGCGCCGGCAGGAGATCGACTGCAGGAGGTCGTTCAGCGAGGCGCCGGAACCCTCGCTGAACGACCTCCTGCAGTCGATCTCCTGCCGGCGCCATTTTCCGTACGGAAAATGGCGCCGGCCATACGCGTATGGCCGGCGCCATTTTCCGTACGAAAACGATTCGCGGCGGGAAATCGCTCCCTGACCCCCGCTGGACCTCCAGGAACTTTTGGCCAGCTTGTGGGGGGCCTCCTGCCCCCACAAGACTTGCCAAAAGTCCAGCGGGGGTCCGGAAGGACCTCCTGCCGTCCAATCTTTTTCGTCTATGGCCGCCGCCATTTTTCGGCGCCATTTTGGAAAATGGCGCCGGCCGAAGACGACAAGATGCAGGAGCAGGAGCCCGTTCCGGACCGCTGCCGTTCCGGACCGCCGCTGGACCCGCAGGTTATTTAAGTTATTTGGGGGGGGTTCGGGAGGGTGGGGGATTTAATTTAAAGGGTCGGGGGTGGGTTTTAGGGGGTTTTAGTGTGCCGGCTCACGATTCTAACGATTTATAACGATAAATCGTTAGAATCTGTATTGTATTGTGTTCCATAACGGTTTAAGACGATATTAAAATTATCAGACGATAATTTTAATCGTCCTAAAACGATTCACATCCCTAAAAAATAACCTTTGCTGTAGTTACATGATGCTAGGTTCCAACTTAAGAGTTACCACCCAGGAAAGAGATGTAGGTGTCATAGTGGATAATACATTGAAATTGTCAGCTCAGTGCATTGTAGACAAAAAAGCAAACAGAATGTTAAGTATTATTAGAGAGAGAATGGCAAATAAATCGGTGGATGTCATAATGCCTCTGTATCGCTCCATAATGAGACTACGCCTTGAATAATGTGTGCAATTCTAGTTGCCACATCTAAAAAAAGATATAGCTGCACTGGAGAAAGTACAGAGAATGGCAATCAAAATGATAAGGGGTACGGAACAGCTCCCCAATAAGTAAAGGCTAAAGAGGTTAGGGCTGTTCAGCTTGGAGAAGAGATAGCTGAGTGGGGATATGATAGAAATCTACAAAATCATGAAAGTACTTGAACAGGTTAATGTAAATTGGTATTTATTCTCTCAGATAATAGAAGGACTAGGGGGCACTCCATGAAGTAAGCAATTAGCTCATTTAAAACAAATTAGAGAAAACGTTTTTAAATAACACATAGTTAAGCTCTGGAATTCATTGCCAGAGGACGTGATTACAGCAATTAGTGAAACTGGGTTTAAAAAAAGGTTTGGATAAGTTCCTAGAGAAGTCAATAAATTGCTATTAATTAATAGAGATGTGAATCGGAACCAGAATCGGTTCGGATTCCGGTTCAGATTCACATGTGGGTTTTTTCCCATCGGGCCCGATCGCGTTTTGTTTATCGGCTGCCCAGCCGATAAACAAAAAACCCACCCCAACTCTTTAAAAGTAACCCCTTAGCTTCCCCCACCCTCTAGACCCCCCCAAAACCTTTTTACAGGTACCTGGTGGTCCAGTGGGGGTCCTGGGAGCGATCTCCCACTCCGGGCCGTCCTCCCGCTCCGGGCTGTCCTCCGGCTACTGGGCCATCCTTTGCCCTTACCTTGTGACAGGGTATCCGTGCCATTGGCCGGATCCTGTCACATGGTAGGAGCACTGGATGGCCGGCGCCATCTTGTGCTCCTACCATGTAACAGGGGCTGACCAATGGCACGGGTAGCCCCTGTGACATAGTAAGAGCAAGGCTATCGGTGCCATTTTGGTTCCTGGAACCCGACGGCACGAGTGCAGGAGATCACTCCCGGACCCCCGCTGGACCCCCAGGGACTTTTGGCCAGCTTGGGGGGGCCTCCTGACCCCCACAAGACTTGCCAAAAGTCCGGCGGCGGTCCAGGAGCGACCTCCTGCACTCGGGCCGTATTTCCAGTATTCAAAATGGCGCCAGCGCTAGCCTTTGCCCTCATATGTCACATAGTTAGGGCAAAGGTAGCGCCGGCGCCATTTTGAATACTGGAAATACGGCCCGAGTGCAGGAGGTCGCTCCTGGACCCCCGCCGGACTTTTGGCAAGTCTTGTGGGGGTCAGGAGGCCCCCCCAAGCTGGCCAAAAGTCCCTGGAGGTCCAGCGGGGGTCTGGGAGTGATCTCCTGCACTCGTGCCGTCGGGTTCCAGGAACCAAAATGGCACCGATAGCCTTGCCCTTACTATGTCACAGGGGCTACCGGTGCCATTGGTCAGCCCCTGTTACATGGTAGGAGCACAAGATGGCGCCGGCCATCCAGTGCTCCTACCATGTGACAGGATCCGGCCAATGGCACGGATACCCTGTCACAAGGTAAGGGCAAAGGATGGCCCGTAGCCGGAGGACGGCCCGGAGCAGGAGATCACTTCCGGGACCCCCACTGGACCACCAGGTACCTGTAAAAAGGTTTTGAGGGGGTCGGGAGGGTGGGGGAAGCTAAAGGGTTACTTTTAAAGAGTCGGGGTGGGTTTAGGGGTTATTTTTGTGTGCCGTTTTTCCCGCCCTCCCCCAAAATGATAAGGGAAGCCCCATGATCAATATCGTGGGGTTTTCCTATTGTTTTGGGAGAGCCCCCGATTTCTGACGATTTTGAAAATATCGACGATATTTTCAATAGTCCGAAGTCCGATTCACATCTCTATTAATTAATAAGGAAATTAGCTTGGGATGATATGCAGAGGGACACCATACGTTGCATTCAGGATTCGGATTCGTCGGGGGGGGGGCCAGATATGTTGCATTTGGCAAGGGGGGCCCCTGATACGTACATGTGTTAATTCTTATTCGTTTCCTGGCTAAAATTGAATTAAATACAACCCCCCATCCTCCTGACCCCCCCCCCCCCAAGACTTACCAAAACTCCTAGTGGTCCAGTGGGGGGTCCGGGAGCCATCTCCTGCACTCACACCCTCGACTGCCAGTATTCAAAATGGCACCAATAGCCTTTGACCTTCTATGTCACAAGGGCTACTGGTACCATTGGTCAGCCCCTGTCACATGGTAGGAGCAATGGATATGTTTTGCTTCCCCATGAATACAATGAATATGGCCCTATACGTTGCGGATTTCAAATACGTAGGGAACGAATGCACACCCCCAGCTTGGGATCTATTTAATGTTTGGGTACTTGACAGGTTCTTGTGACTTGGATTGGCCACTGCTGGACACAGGATACTGGGCTTAATGGACCCTTGGTCTGACCCAGTATGGCATATCTCATGTTCTTATCAAATGGTCCATCCTGTCTGCCTAGCAAGTTTCACATGGCAGCAACTGCCACGCCATGCAAGTTACCCCCATGTCTCTGTTAAGAGTAGTAACTGTCGCTCTGTGCTGGTTATCCCCAAGCCTTATGTTAAGGGCAGTAATGTTTATAATCAGTTAATGTTGCATGAACATGCTTTGGTTTTGGTCTTGGCTGTAGAAGCAGACCTGTGCATTTTCCCTGATGTCTTAGTATCAGTACCCTAGACCATAAAAGTCTGTGCCCAGCATTGGCTATCATCTGAATTCAATTCCTCTCCCCCCCCCCCCCCCCCACACACACACACACACACTCTCGGCATCAAAGTGGAGAGCAATACTGCAGTTGAACCAAATGCATAGGCTAATCAATTAATTGTAGTAATTCTCATGCCTTTTGTTAAGGGTAGTAACTGCGCTGCATGCAGGTTACCCCCATGTTCCATTTTCTTCATGTCCAGCCTCTAACCTTTAGGGATCCATAGTGTTTATCCCATGCCCTCTTGAATTCGTTTACTGTTTACACCCTCACCATCTTCTCTAGATGGGAATTCCAGGCATCCATCACCCTCTCTCCTTGAAGAAATATTTCATGATGTTGATTCTGAGTCATCACCCCCTGGACTTTCATTTTGTGACCCCCTCATTCCACGGTTTCCTTTCCAATAGAAAAGGTTCAAAGTTCACACATCATTAAAACCTTTCAGGTATTGGAGGGTATTTCTCCTGTACCTCCTCTCTTCCAGGGTATAATTATTCAGATTCTTCAGTCTTTCTTCATAAGTCTTCCAATATCAACCCACAACATTTTGGTCACCCTTCTCTGGATCACCTGCATCCTGTATCTCCTTTCTGAGATACAAGCTCCCAAACTGTACTCCAGGTGAAGCCTCACCAAAGACCTGTACAAAGGCATTATCACCTCCTTTTTCTTGCTGTTTATTCCTCTCTCTATGCAGCCCAGCATTTTTCTGGGTTTAGCTATCACCTTGTCACATTGCTTCGCTGCCTTCAGATCATCAGACACCATCATCCCAAGGTCCCTCTCCCAGTCCATGCACTTTAGTCTTTCACCTCTCAATCACACAGCTCTTTTAAATTACCACACCTCAGATGCATGACTCTGTACTTCTTGGCATTGAATCCCAGCTGCCAAATCTTCAACACCTCTTCAAGCTTTCTTAAATCACTTTTCATTCTCCTACTCCTCCAGGTGTGTTCACTCTGTTGCAGAACTTGGTATCATCTGCAAACAGACAAACTTTATCTTCTATCCCTTCCGCAATGTTGCTCATAAAGATATTGAACAGAAAAGGATCTAAAACCTATCCTGGGGCATTCTACTTAACACTGCTCTCTTCAGAGCAGGTTCCATTTATCATTACTTGCTGTCTCCTGTCAGTCAACCTCTTTGTAATCCACTCCACCACCTTGGCGCTGACTCCCAAGCTTCTCATTTTATTCATGAGCCTCCCATGTGGGACCCCATCAAAAGTGTTGCTGTAATCGAAGTAAATCACATTGGGAGCTCTTCCTCAATCCAGTTCTCTAGTCACCCAATCAAAAAAAAAAAAAATCAATCAGATTTGTCAGACAGGACAAGAGGGGGAAAATAAACAGCCTAAAGAAAAAAGTGAAAACCAAATATTTTGTAAACAAATACATTCTCTCACTTCTGAGTTGTATGCCTCCACTCCCATCCCATCCCATCATGATGATGTTTCTAAGAATGATAATTCACTAAGCTTCTTTACTGTAGACAAAGAACCAGAGAATAGCCTTAGTGAGCCTCTGATGAAGAAATCCTGATGATATTCTTTGTACTAATTAGCTTTAGATTATGAATTAGCTAATCAGCATGTTGAGCTTCTGTAATAATTAGTAATATCTTATGAGAATTCATAAGAATGCAGCTTGGTAGTTTAGTATAAAAGACAGTTCCTGAACTTAGGAGCTGGGAAGAAGGAACAGAGCAATTAAGAACAGCAAAGTGAAGCTTCTGGCAAGATAAAGCAAGCAAAGTGGGAACAGAGAAAGAAGATGGGGAAACCCAAAAGATGGAAGAAGAGACTGCTGCCTGACTCATTCCTACCCACATAGGAGGAAGACACAAAACTGCCCTAGAGCAATGTTCAAATCTGGCAGGTTCCCAGTATTTCTTCAGGTAACTTTAAATATTTTCACACATATAGGATATTTATCTGTGAGTTAAAAAAAAAAACAAACCATTAGCTAGTGTATGATATTATAGGTAAAATACTCAATTCTGTTCTCATTTTCAGGTTATAACAATTTGACTACATTGAACAATCTTACTAGAAAATTAGCAAGTGTACTGCAATGGAGTTTATTTACATTCAAAAAAAAAAACCACACACAGCAAGATCTACAATTCATAACTAAATCCTGTGAGAACAAAAGTTCTGCTGTCTGTTCTCTGTATGCGAACCATCTGATAAAAACACAGTGCAAAAAGGAAATGAACACGAATTTGGAGTGATTATAAATAATAGATGAAATTGCTGCCTTTGCTAGTAAATAAGGTACAAGTATAGACATAAGAGATACTTAACGTTCCCCACAAGGCCACTGTAGCTATAGCAACAATAACAGATACAGTGTGTTCATTTCCATTTAACAGACAAAAATATTCCCCTTAAACTGATGCATGGTAGGTTTAATGTATTCAATATGCATTATCCAATATATTGTCCTTATAGTAGGAAGCAATATGCACCACTGATGTTGAAAGTCCTACTTTGCATTGTCTGAAGCCTTGACTTTTGGAGCTACTGGTCACAAGTTTCAGACCTGTGCTAAATCAGCCCCTTCTTTGTGTCCAATATGCGCACATATTTTTCCACAAAATATCATGAAAGCTGCTCTCTAGATTACATTTCTACTCTGAAAATGAAGTTATGTCTAATTTATAAGTTGTATTAGAAGCTATGCCATTAAGAAAGATGGCCATTGAGACAAAAATACTGTTGAATTTTGCTGTTTTATCGTTTGACTTTTCAAGGAGATACACATTCACTGCAGTTTCTCACAGAAGAATATTATAATTGTAAGTGGCAATTTTAAGAAAAAGCCTCAGCGTACTCATACTATATGCCAAGAAAGAATAAAGAAATGCAGTTTACAGCTACTGTTATACTACAAATTTAAATATGAATTCAGAAAAGGTCTCAATCTAATCTGGCATAGTAGTTCCAACAATATTTTTCTTCATTTAAATTTGGCAGTGCTTGGAGAAAGAAAATCCATGAAAAGGACATGAACAAGGAAAAAAGTCTGAATCCATAGGACAGGGATGGCAAACACCAGTTTTGAATAAAGCAAATGCATCCAGTTTTTAGGGTAACCATATTATGCAAATGTATCTGTTAATTGGGTCAAATGTACCCAAACATCTCATTGACATTCATCCTAGAAAACCAGACACATTTGCTGCATTCAATTATTGAAGTATGTTACTTCTGTCATGGGGCTACAGCAACTAGATTTAAAAAAAATGAGGTCCTAAATTTTATTCTCGAGCAACAGTTAGATTCAATTTTGTCTTTAATTGCATCAGTGGCATGGGATCTTCTTAGTGTTTGGGCAATTGCCAGGTTCTTGTGGCCTGGTTTGGCCTCTGTTGGAAACAGGATGCTGGGCTTGATGGACCCTTGGTCTGACCCAGCATGGCAATTTCTTATGTTCTTATGTTTTTATGTTGATATTCAAAAGCCATTTAGATGGATAACTGAAAGCAGCCCGGAAGCAGGCCTGGAAAGGGGAGAAGGGCAGCACATGATGTAAATTGGAGCGGTCGCAGCCATCTGTGACCGATGGTCATAACAGTCTGATCATCTTTGATGATGGAAGGGCAAGTAATTCTTGTTGGGAAGAACACAAAGTGCATGTGGGCTAGTATGGGACAAGACGATTAGATAATTATGGAGGAGTTCCTCAGCAATAGGCTTTGAAAGTTAAACAGTCAATCTTAAATTGAATAAGATACTGGAAGCCAATGAAATTCTATGAGTAGAGGTGTGATATAATCAAATCTTTTCTGTCAAGAAAACTTTAGCAGCTGTATTCTGTACTGTTTGAAGTCTATGAACAATATTAGAGGTAATACCATGCAAGATGGCATTGCAGTAATCTAGTCCAGTGGTTCTCAACAGGTGTGTCGGGACACACTAGTGTGTCACAAGGTCCTGGGAGATGTGTCACAGGGCCAGCAGAAGGCGGATCTTTGCTCATCATTCTGGGCAGGGGTTGGCTGACTCCTCCTTTATTGGGTATGACAGGAAGCTGCTCTTACTTCCTTTTCCTCTTCCTGGCCAGTGGAAAGTTGTTCCTTCCTCCTCCCAGATTAGAGTGAGATACCACCAACTCCTGTTCATATGGGCCAGGCAGGACATCAACTTTATCTTTCCATGTCTGGTCTGGCAGTGAAGTTGCTAAAGCTTTCTTCACCCCATGGGGCCCGGATGTGAAAGCAGGAGCATGAAGGAGAGATGTGTGTGCTCTGAAGATCTGCTGCTGCTGCTGCTGTCTCCTCTTCTTCCTCTCCTCAATGCTTCTTGCCCTCATCTGCTGCTGGTAAAGAGGGAGGGAAATTCTGGATTGGACTGAAGGCTTTTCTGCTGGCTGGGAGTCAGGAGAAGGGGAAAATGTGCAGGGCAGGAAGGTGTGGGAAGATTGGGAGTAAGGGCGAGGGAAAGGAGGTTCGGGTTGCTGGGTAGGGAGAGATGGAGGCAGAAGGGGATGGAGGCTGCTGGGCTGGGGGAAAGGAGAGGTCAGGGGAAGCTGAGCAGCAAGGGGTGGGAAAGAGGTAATCAGATGTACGCTGGGTAGGGAAGGATGGGAGTGTTGTGCAGGGGAGAGAGAGAGTGATGCGCTGGAGGTGGATTCTTGGGCTGAGGTGGGATTGACGCTACCTGTAGGCAAGGGCCTATGGGTCCCCACCATCAGCAGGTGGAGTGGACTGAAGCTAGCCACTGGAGCTTCACCTATACCAGCCCACATTCCTCTCGGGTTGAGCCTTTGGGTGCCGGGGCCGGCAGGACTTAGGCGGGCCTCTAGTTCAAACAATAACAACAGATAGTTCAGCCCAGAGACAGCAGCCAGCAGATGGAGTAGTTCTACCCCGGAAGGGTTACGGAACTGAAACTCAAGCAACAAGGAACAAGGAATGGCTGAGGGTGCCTGAGCAAGGAAAGGCCGAGGCCTTGATTCCACATCCAGAGGATAGAGTCAGAGGCGTCACTGTCAAGCGTGAATAGAGGCTGGAGGCCACTGGGAGTTGTACCAAGCAACGTAGAACTCTGGATAGAAGAAAGTCTATCTGTAGCAATGATCAGAGCACAGAGAAGGCAGGCATAGTCAGATGTAGCAATGGTCAAGGTTCGGACAAGGCAAGCGTGGTCAGACGTAGCAATGGTCAAGGCTCGGAGATGGCAAACGTGGTCAGGCATAGCAATGGTCAAGGCTCAGAGAAGGCAGGCATATTCAGACGTATCAATGGTCAATAGAGATGAGCTTCGTTTTTTACTACCGGGTCGTTTTTTGAGTCGGACGCTTCGGGGTAAAGTTCGTTTTTCCTTGGTTAGTTTTTTGGAAAAACGAACAAAAAACTAAGTGGGAAAAATGAAACGGCCCAAAAAACGACGTGGGAAAATGAAGCTAAAAAATCCCCACCCCAAGCATTAAAATTTACTATAAAACATTAAATACAACCCCCCCCCCCCCCCCCCACCATCCCGAATCTTCCCCAAGACTTACCAACATCCCTGGTGGTCCAGCGGGGTCCCGCGAGCGATTAGTCCCTCCGTGCTTTCTGACTTTCGGGCCTGCCTCACTCAAAATGGTGCCGATAGCTTCTGACCTACTATGTCACAGGGGCTACCGGTGCCATTGGTCAGCCCCTGTCACATGGCCATCGGTGCCATCTTGTGCTCCTACCATGTGACAGGGGCTGACCAATGGCACCGGTAGCCCCTGTGACATAGCATGGGCAAAAGCTATCGGTGCCATTTTGATTACTGGCCGCCAATGGCCCGAGGGCAGGAGATCGCTCCGGGACCCCTGCTGGACCCCCAGGGACTTTTGGCCAGTTTGGGGGGCCTTCTGACCCCCCCAAGACTTGCCAAATGTCCCTGGGGGTCCAGCGGGGGTCCGGGAGCGATTTCGCCGTTGCTGCCAGTAATCAAAATGGTGCCAATAGCCTTTGCCCATACTATGTCACAGGGGCTACAGGTACCATTGGTCAGCCCCTGTCACATGGTAGGAGCACAAGATGGCGCCAATGGCCATGTGACAGGGGCTGACCAATGGTCCCGGTAGCCCCTCTGACATAGTAGGTCAGAGGCTATCGGCGCCATTTTGAGCCTGGCAGTCCCGAAAGTCAGAAAGCACGGAGAGACTAGGGATGTGAATCGTGTCCTCGATCGTCTTAACGATCGATTTCGGCTGGGAGGGGGAGGGAATCGTATTGTTGCCGTTTGGGGGGGTAAAATATCGTGAAAAATCGTGAAAAATCGTTAAAAAATCGAAAAATCGAAAAATCGAAAAACCGGCACATTAAAACCCCCTAAAACCCACCCCCGACCCTTTAAATTAAATCCCCCACCCCCAAATAACTTAAATAACCTGCGGGTCCAGCGGCGGTCCGGAACGGCAGCGGTCCGGAACGGGCTCCTGCTCCTGCATCTTGTCGTCTTCGGCCGGCGCCATTTTCCAAAATGGCGCCGAAAAATGGCGGCGGCCATAGACGAAAAAGATTGGACGGCAGGAGGTCCTTCCGGACCCCCGCTGGACTTTTGGCAAGTCTCGTGGGGGTCAGGAGGCCCCCCACAAGCTGGCCAAAAGTTCCTGGAGGTCCAGCGGGGGTCAGGGAGCGATTTCCCGCCGCGAATCGTTTTCGTACGGAAAATGGCGCCGGCAGGAGATCGACTGCAGGAGGTCGTTCAGCGAGGCGCCGGAACCCTCGCTGAACGACCTCCTGCAGTCGATCTCCTGCCGGCGCCATTTTCCGTACGAAAACGATTCGCGGCGGGAAATCGCTCCCTGACCCCCGCTGGACCTCCAGGAACTTTTGGCCAGCTTGTGGGGGGCCTCCTGACCCCCACGAGACTTGCCAAAAGTCCAGCGGGGGTCCGGAAGGACCTCCTGCCGTCCAATCTTTTTCGTCTATGGCCGCCGCCATTTTTCGGCGCCATTTTGGAAAATGGCGCCGGCCGAAGACGACAAGGTGCAGGAGCAGGAGCCCGTTCCGGACCGCTGCCGTTCCGGACCGCCGCTGGACCCGCAGGTTATTTAAGTTATTTGGGGGGGGTTCGGGAGGGTGGGGGATTTAATTTAAAGGGTCGGGGGTGGGTTTTAGGGGGTTTTAGTGTGCCGGCTCACGATTCTAACGATTTATAACGATAAATCGTTAGAATCTGTATTGTATTGTGTTCCATAACGGTTTAAGACGATATTAAAATTATCGGACGATAATTTTAATCGTCCTAAAACGATTCACATCCCTAGGAGAGACTAATCGCTCACAGGACCCCGCTGGACCACCAGGGATGTTAGTAAGTCTTGGGGAGGGATCGGGATGGTGGGGGGGGGGGGTGGGTTGTATTATACTACATTTTAATGCCTGGGGTGGTTTTTTATTTTAAAAAATAAAATGTGCCCTTCCCCCGTACAAACCCGAAAAACAAATTTTTCTCGTATTTCGGGGAAAATCTGTTTCGGGGAGGGGCCCCCGAACCACGACGAATGTACATCTCTAATGGTCAAGGCTCGGAGAAGGCACGCGAGGTCAGACGTAGTAGAGGTCAGGCTTGGAGAAGGCAGGCAAGGTCAGATGTAGCAGAGGTCAGGCTTGGAGAAGGCAGGCGAGCTCGGATGTAGCAGAGGTCAGGCTTGGAGAAGGCAGGCGAAGTCAAACATAGCAGGAGTCAGTACCAGGAAGTCAATCAATACGAGAAGACAAGACGAACACAGGAACCGGGAACCGCAGACACAGGAGCAAGATCAGGAACACGGAGAAGCAACAAGCACTTGGAAACCAGGAACAGGCAAACCAAGGAAACCTGTTGCAAAGGCAAAGCTTCTGTGGAAAACCAGGGAATTTATACGATGCAGAATGTGACGTCATCATCTGGGTCCGTGGCCTGGTTCTGTCCCGATTACAGCACAATCATTGGAGACGCTTGAGTCCAGGATGAAGCATCTGTTCTGAAAACATACTCCTGAAGAAGCGACTGTGAAGTCGCGAAATACCGGCCACTGTCAGGTTCAATATTACATTCATACTTACGGGAATAGATGAATTCTATATACAATTTCTGAATTGCTATTTTGAAGTTCTGTAAAACAAAGTCTTTTGACTAAAAGAAACATCACTGCAAATGACGATTAGACCGGACGGCAGTTTGTTATACTGCCGTTGTCAGGCTTGCTGATGCGGTTTCATCGCTATCAAGATATGATTGTTTGTTATTCGTCACAGCACTGAAAATATTACACAATGTCCTTTTCTTGTTTTTTGGATTATTTTGATAGGACTGTGAACTTGGGGTTCTTTATTTTTTTTGTGATTTATCGAGATGACACCATGATCAGAATATCTTTTTTTGTATGGTGAGTTGTACAGGGAACTGTCTTAGTTCTGTTCTGTACCCATTTTTAGGAAGCGGGGAATTCCTGTGGAAGCAGAGCATATGTTTATATTTACTCCCATGATGGTCATGTGTTCAGTGTGTCATGCAAGTGAGCATCTCTCAGGTGTGTCCTGATAGAAAAAAGGTTGAGAACCACTGGTCTAGCCTACTGAGCATGAGCAAGTAGGTAAGTGTTTTCAAGTCAAGAATGACTAAAAAAGGTCTGAGTAGTCTGATGAAGCATAAGAAAAAATAGGAATGCTGAACTAGAGAGGAAACATAAGAAGAAAATTTCAGTGATGAATCAAGATGAATGCCTAAAGAAGTAACTGTGTTACTTAAGAGATATTGGAATTCTAGCCATGATAGGAGAAGGTAAATCCAAAGAGGCACTGCTTCTGATAAACCATATGGCCTCAGATTTCTCTGGATTGACTTTGAGTTTGGAAGATTGAAGCTGTGGCTATCTCAGAAAGGTAGTAATCAAATTTAGTGAGGGATTCACCATTTCTAACATCAAGACTTGAGAGAACCTGAACTTTGTCCCACTTAAATGTAATTACTGAAGCCAAAGCTTTGTACCAGCTTAGAAAGAGAGGAAAGAAACAGATTAAAAAGGGTGGGGGAAGGGTAAAACCCTGAGGCATACCACATGACAATTGATTGAAAGAAACTGAAGTGTTCCAGTGAACTTGATAAGTTCTGTCTTTCAAAAAAGAGTTGAACTGATGAACAGCAGAATCTTGAATTCAAATGCCAAATAAATGATTAAGAAGAAGTTGATGATCTATCATGTGGAAGGTAGCATTCATGTCAAGAAAAACAACACATACCGCAAGTCCTTGATCCAGATGTAAACTGATTTCTGTAATCAGTGAAGTGAGAGCTGTTTCAGTACAGAAGCCTTTTCAATACCCTGATTTTCTTGGTTTTAAGACCAGAGTTTTATTGAGAAAGTTAGTGAGTTGTACATATACTACTTTCTTAAGAATTTTGGAGAGAATAGGCAAATTGGAGATCAGTCTATAGTTTTCTGGTTTGATAGAAGCAAAATGTGGCTTCTTTAGAACTGGACAAACACTGGCTGCTTTTAAACTAGTGGGTAAAATACCTGATTCTAAGCTGTTATTGATAATAACTGCGAATGGGGACAGAAGTCCTAGATTCATGTTTTTAATGAGTTTGGAAGGAAAAATGTCATGTATGGAAGATGAAGGATTCATTTGTTTCAACATTAAGGCTAAACCAGGAGGTGTGATAGATAGTGTTAAAGGCAGAACGTTTACTTGTGATAACACTGTTGTTAGCTGTGGCAGATGGCAGCGTTAAGAGTTGAAGGAACTGAAGAAGACAAAGAATCAGAATCAAAGTCTGCTTGAATGGTTCTAAGCTTAATGTCAAAGCTGTCTGCAGAATTCTCTGGAAGGAGTCTCTCATTATGTGATGTTAAGGCCTGCTGTGTCCCAGAAAGCTGAGCAGCAAGTTTTAAAAGCAAGCAATTTGGGTCTATTTTCAGCTTTGTTCAACACACCCTTAAAATAGCACTTTTTGCTATGCTTTATTTTGTTGAGGTAATTCATGATGCTACATTACAGTATAGATTCCTCATTAGATAATTTACTTCTGCGCCAGCAACTTTTTAACTGACGAATCTGCTGTGTGTAAAATTTTAAGCCCACAGTAGTACCAAGGAGCTTCACCAGTAGAATAAATCTTTGCCGAAGGAGGGGTGGGGTGGGGGGTTGCTGTTGCCTCTACGGCTATAAAAGTATTTATTCTTCGGGGCTACTCTTTCCATATTATTCCCTTTCTTGTCAGATCCCTGGGGTAAGGGGGGGGGGCGGGGGAGTTCTTGCTGTGGATAAGAGAGGAAATCCTTCTTGGATCAGGTGATGGTTTATTCTAAAGTGTGTGTAACTCTCTAGTACAGAATTTTCCTCACAGACAGACAAGCTGGACACAGTGTTCAAATAAAATTTACTGATTATCTCCAAAACATCTATCATAGCCCAGCTTACTTTCCAGAAATGAAACTGTACATTTGAACTGTTTACATAGTCTTTCTGAGGATTAGCTTGTATCCTTCTCTCCAAGTCCTAAGAGAGAACTTGCCACTATTTACTCATCCGTGTACAAGCGCCAAACTGTTGGGGGAATCCAATGGGGGAACTCCAGAGCACAAAAAGATCTTATCTGAGTCCAGAGTTCTGTCTCTTGCTCACAGCCTGTGTGTCCTGCTCATTTTGGGGAGGAGATCCAGTTGGGAGTCTCCAGATCTTGATGTTTCAATCTCTCTTTCCACCCTGTGTGACTACTCGGGAGGAGAAGTCTGTTTCCAGTCTTGAACAAAATTCTATGCTTCCTAACTCCAATTCTGTGAAGAGGGGTGGGGAAATAACCTTCACACTAACAAAAGAGGGGGAAATACCCTCCAAACTAACAAAAAAAGAGTAAAAATCCAAATTGCTCAAATTCCAAAAATCCCTTCTCCAAAGGGTACAGGGTGTTTCCCCAGAATGAGAAACAACTAATTTAAACTTAACCAAAAATATCTTTCTTCCATAAATGAGGCAGACCCTCTCAGACAAGGAGTGTACTAATGAGGAATCTCCTCTAAACACAGGAAAAATACCAAGTTGGGTTAGTAGGCTGAACTCAGCAGGGTACAAGGAAAAATAGCTCCTAACTCTTCAAGAGCCAAATCAAATGACCATGTGCAATATGGAATCGGTACTCACTCCTCGAGGGCCTTGTTCCCGGACTTCTTCGAATTTACTTCTGCCTGGAAGTCAGCACTGCCTACTACATCTGTGAGTTACCATCGCTCTCTCAGAGCTTTCCCTGGAACCAGGTACTCGCTCCTCGAGGGCCTATACATTCCAGCTCCTGGGCTTCTATGAGACATTGTGTGAGTCTTACTATCAGGTTCGGTACATGAATTCTGCTTACCCTGCCTACTCACTATATTTCAGTTTCTCTACAGCTCAGCCTCCAGGGATCACTGTTCCAGCTTCTGAGGGACTACAGCCCAGCCGGGCATTCCAGCTCACTACTGCCACCTCTGGTGGTTCAGTATACTGTCTAGTAAAAGAACTAGTGTGTGTCTGTCTCCATACTCTGAGCCTGACCGATGGTCCCTCTTGGGGTCTTCCCTGGGGGCGTGGTCATCTGCCACTGGTCCAAGGATCCACCCACAACTCTCCTAAATACTACAGATTGCTAACTCCTATCTGATTGCTCCTCCCATCAGATAGTGGTTTCATTACAGATTGCTAACTCCTCATGGAGAACACATCATAATGTTTGTCTTTTTATTCCTACCCTGCGTATGGGCAAGGCCTACATTGGTAGCTTGAATTGTAGGATAGGTGGGAGGTGCAGGCCCAGCCTTAAATACTGTTATTTATATGGTAATGTTTGCATTTTTTATTCCTGCCGCCAGGTGGAGGCATTGAAAAAGAAGGCCAGGCGTCTGCGGCAGGAGGAGAAGGAGTAGCTCCTGGACCTCACCAGTCTTGGGCAGCCGGATGGTGAGTATATTAGGAATTACACATGATTATTACACAACCTAAATCGATAATATAGCAGTTGATGTGCGCGCTTGTCCATTTATTTGACTTCCCATCATTACAATTCTTGTGAGTGGAGATAATAAGGTTTATTTATATCTGTTGTGTTAAATCCATACATCTTTCCTTCCATCCTTCTGTCTTTCTTTTTCCCCAACATCTTTTGCTATTTCCTATTTCAAACACCTCGAGTTCCAGTTCAGAGGAGGTGGGAGGAGGAGGAGTAGGAAGAGGTGGCTGTGGTGGAGGAGGAAGAGGAGCCCACGGAGGAGGAAGAATGCCCACTCCCAACACTGCCACCCCCAACATGCAACCCCCAACCCCACTCAATTTCTGGCCCCCACCCCACCCGATTTCTGGACCCACCCCCAACACTACCACCCCCAATACCACCACAGCCCCATACCCCGCCCCAACTGCCCATTTCCCTCCCCTTGTACTGGAAGGATGAAGAGGTAATCATCATTGACGATGAGGAGCCCTCCACTGATGCTCCATCTGTGGCTCACGAACAGCAGGAGCAAGAGGCAGCATCCAAGGATGTGCCTGGTGAGGAAGGAAGACCTTCTTCAATCTAGGTATGCCTGGATGCTATCCTAGCACTGCTCAGTCAGCTGGACTGCAGGATGGACACAATGCAAGGGCTCCTGCTGTATGTGGGGGCCAATTTGGCAGAGCTGGTACATGGCCAGCAGCAGATGATTGAGCTTCTGTCAACCATGGCAGGAGCTGGATCACTGATGGTCCTATCCTGGTCCTGGCCAAGTGGGCTCCCACCACCCCACCAGTAATGCTCCTTCTTGTCCCCCCGGGAAACATCCCCAATCTCTGTCCTCCATCCCAACCCCTTCTGTAAATATGTAAATAGTTTTTATTTTTAAATAGAAAAATTTATCTTTGTTTCAAACTTTTGATGCATGTCCTTTTGGCTCTCCGGTATTATGACCAGCAACGGCCTCCAGTGCTGTCTCCAAAATGTGCAAGGGAGAAGTTAGAGGGGAGGATGATGACAAGAGTAATGACACACAGTCAGGTGGGAAATGGGGAGAGAGTAGCTGAAGATACCAGCCAAGGGGTAGGAGTGTCTAGGTGGTAATGTCTAGGGGTTGGGGGAAAAGGTGAGAAAAAGGAAGAAAATATGAGGTTGTGCCATTATCACCTGTGTTTTTATTAGCTGGCTTCCTACCTTTGGTGAAACGCTTATTCATACTCTAATAAAGCATAAGAAGTATAAAATAGACATCTTGAAAACACTGGAAAATGAGAGAAATTGCAGCCTTTGAAAAACAGGAAACTCATTTATTGAGAAAACATAAATAAAACTGTCACTGTGGTGTCGCTGATGTGAAGATTTGGCTTAAGGCCTCCGAGGCCAGAACCAGTCTTCCCACCAGTGCAGTGATGTTGTTTTGGAACTCTAAATTCTCCCACTGTTTCTGCTGAAGGACCAATTGGACTTCAGTCCATCCCTCTGCAACAGCAGAGTTGTGACCTTGCTAATGTTCAATTAGGTTGGCCACCATGTTGTTGGCAAGCTCATCCAGGCAGATGATGGGCATGTCAACCTCGTCCACTTGCTGCTCTACTGGCGCCCCTTTGTTCTCTGCCGGCTGTGTTTGAGGAGTGTCTTCTGGAGGGGTATCCTTCTGCAGGGTCAGCATACAAAGTTTTTTGTGCTGCAACTCCTCAACTACTTCGGTCTCAGTGGGAGGGTTCTCATTGGTTATGTCGGGGAACATGAATTCAGGCGTGGAAGAAGAGTTTGAATCTCCTTCCACACCCTCATCTATATTGTTTCTTCTCCCGTTTTTTGACACTGCAGCTGCAGGAATGGACAAAACAGTCAGTATAATTAGTTAGGTTGCTCGCCCAAGCACATACAAAGAAACAAACAATGTAAACATGGTAGTCATTTAAAAAATTTTACCTTCTGGTCACCCTGAATCATAGCCATCGGGTGCAGTCACTCCATCGAGCACCTCTAGGTGCAGTGTGGAGAGGATCAGCTCCTCCAGGGGAGTCAATTGCAGACTACAAGCAGGTCCACCACCTGTCCATTTCCGTGAAGCCGCAATTTTGACAGCTTTCTCCTTCACCTCCCTGCGGATGTCACGCCAGTGGTGTTGGATCTGCTTGACCTCCCTGGTCTTGACTTCCTGGAGACTGACCTCTCAAGTGATCCACTCCCAAATTTGCTTTCTGGTCAACTGTGAGCACTTTGATTTGAAGAGGGCCCTGTAGTTTTCGCAGATACTCCGGGAGAGCTGCTCCTTCTCCACATCAGAGAAGTGCACATCATGCACATGCTTCTGTGGAGGTTGGACACCACTGGGGCCCACCTACTCTTCATCCGGATGCAAGCTTCTTTTTCTTCCATTCCCATTCTGATGTCCGTCCAGTTTACCACCAGCATTTCGACTATTGTTCTCCATGTAAGTTACTCGCTGCCGAAACAGAAACAGGAAACAAGAGTATTGTACTTCAGTTAGTGGCAATTTAAAGATCAGCAATGATACATGAGAAAACAGATCGGATAGGTACAGAGAGAGAAAGGCCTACGAGAGAGCATGGACAGATAAAAAAAGGAAAGAAACACAGTCTCCCCAGAGAGCATGGACAGATACAAAAAGAAAGACAGGCCCCCAAGAGAGCATGGACAGATAGAAAAAGAAAGAGACACAGCCCCCCCCAGAGAGCATGGACAGATAGAGAAAGAAAGAGACAATAGTCCCCCCAGAGAGCATGGACAGATAGAGAAAGACCTCCGAGATTGCTACCCCAAAATAATAAAAAAAAAAGGTGGGTTTTAATGGCACCAAAAATGAATCACTGGCTTACATGGATCGAGTGTCCTTAAGCTAACAGACATTCTTAACTACACATCACAAAATGGATTTCCAGGGGCCCGAATGCAAGGAAATTCTGAATGTGGATAGAAAAAATATAGGAAGGACAAAGAAACACAGTCCCCCGAGAGAGCATGGACAGAGAGAAAAAGGCCTCCCAGATTGCTACCCAAAAATAATTTTAAAAAAAGGTGGGTTTTAATGCCAAAAGAATCACCGGCATACACGGATCAAGCGTCCTTTAAGAAGCTAACAGTCGTTCAAAAAGTGGAAAAGAATGTCGGTGCCGGGGGTGGCTGCCTCCCAATATTACAAACATTCAAGCATGAGACGTTGATCTACAATGCAATTTTATGGCCATTTGATAATGATTCAAGCAGGACATACAGGAATAGGACATCGACAACAATCGTTAGTACATGCCGAGAAAAATGAAAATAATTTTACATGAGCGGCTTTCAGGAACACTTATCTTAAGAAAAAGTTTGCCCCCACTGTACACACGTTTCCAATACCCTTAGCAGGCCCATTATAAATGATTTTGTAATGCCCCATTTTTTGATGTTGATACTTAACACGCTCTATCCTTAAACACTGTATTCAAGGACGTACATTTACTATATATGCCAAAAAATATATGTATAATATTAAAAGTGTTTATAAGTAGAAAGCAACCATTTCTCACCTTTGTAAAACGAAGGAAATGAAGAGATGAAATGAATCTCGATGAAGCTCAAGTCTCGATGAAGCTCAAGTCATGGGAATTCAAGGGACCAGTCTGTAGCCAGTACAATTGAACTCGACACAGAGGGGAAGTTTGCCTGGTTGCAGCAATTGATATACCCTGCTCCTGCTAGGATTATGACGCACTTGCTGACATCACAGGCACAATGGGGGAGCTAAGCCAATATCAAATATGCATTTTTTGGTTTAAGTATTGTTTTTTTGTACTGCAACAATTGTATTACAGTTGCCAAAGCTTTTTTTGCCAGATACACGCAGATTGATCGCATGAGCGATGCAATATTGAATGTCTGATGCAATAATAATGATGGTGCTACGGACGCTCCGTATCAAACAATGCATGCCATTTTGGGGCACTTTTAATTTCAAACTAATTCAAATATTGCATCCACGGTGCCGGTGA
This sequence comes from Rhinatrema bivittatum, assembly GCF_901001135.1. Classification (NCBI taxonomy): domain Eukaryota; kingdom Metazoa; phylum Chordata; class Amphibia; order Gymnophiona; family Rhinatrematidae; genus Rhinatrema; species Rhinatrema bivittatum. The sequence continues at coordinate 583,758,888 of NC_042616.1, read as the reverse complement.
AAAAATGTGCATACGTTAAAACCGCATGCGTTCCTAATGAATGCAATTTCTTTACATGTTTTTTATGGCATCGACCCCTTAGGTTGTAAAAACCCAGGGGAGAGATAATAGTATAGGTTGCAAAATTTGTCCTAGAACAAAAGAGCAATATTTGGGAGTGATTGTATCTGATAACCTTAAAGTGGCCAAACAGGTGGATAAAGTGACAGCAAAAGCCAGAATGATGTTTGGCTGCATAGGGAAAGGATTAGTTAGCAGAAAAAAAGGAAGAGATACTACCCTTGTATAGATTTCTGGTGAGAGCTCGATTGTAATACTGTGCACAATACTGGAAACCAGATCTTCGAAAGGATATAAACTGGTTGCAGTCAGTCCAGAATTTGGCTATTAAAATGGTTAGTGGTCTTTGTTCTAAAGTATATGGAGACCATCATAATAATTTAAACAAATACATCCTGGAAGAAAAGTGAAATAGGGGATATATGATAGAGACATTTAAATTCCTGTATGGTTTCCATAGATAGGAGGTAAGCCTCTTTTAACAGAAAGGAGGCTCTGGAATGAGAGGTCATGGGATGAGGGTGAAAGTGTGTAAACATAGGAGTAATCTAAGGAGATATTTATTTATAGAAAAGGTAGTGGATGCATGGAACAGCCTACTTGTGGAGATGGTAGAGACAAAACCAGTATCTGGATTTAAAGAAAGCATGGGATAAACATAGGGGATCTCTGAGGAGTGAGATAAATTGTACAGCTCTTGTAATGACAGTACTAGATTATTGCAATGCCATATATTGAGGTCCTCCTGGAGTTGTGGTTTAGAGATTACAAGTAATTCAGAATATGGCTGTAAGGACTGTTATGGCCTTGTCAAGATAGGACTCAGCATCTCCTTTACTCAAGAAGCTACATTGGTTTCCAGTAAAACTTTGATGTAAGATTAAGCTTCTGGTACTTGCATTTAAGATCTTGCATGGATTGTGTCCACTACATATGTGACATCATTTGCATTGGATTTAGTCATCTAAAAATTTGCATTGACAGTACTGTCATCAGCTTTGGCTTCCCTTTATTAAAATCTATTGACATGTTAAGTTACAAAACTGTTCATTTCCTACGGTGATTCCTAGGTTATGGAATGATCTATCTCTGTCATTAGAGAGGAAAAATATTTCACATAGTTTCACAGGCAAGTGAAGACTTGGCTCATGATATCTGAGGTAGGAGTTGATAGACCTAGTGTTGGTAGTTGAAGATGATCATGGTCTGTTATGAAGGGATGAGCTGCATTTATAGGATGCTATATTTTTGTGATACTTTTAATTTTTAGTTTTTATTGCTATGTATTGTCATGTTGTTGATTGTATGTTGTATCTTGGCCGATAGATTTAGGGAACAGCCAGAGAAATAAGGAAGTAGATTCTGGCTGTTCTTTGGGTGTACTTTATTTACCTTAAAAAAAAAAAAGTAAACTCAAAACAAACAATACAGCTCACCTTAGCTTTAGGTAATACAAAGTTCTTAAACATAATGGGGTACATTTTAAAAAACAGCGCGCGCGTACTTTTGTTCGCACAACCGGCGCAAACAAAAGAACGTCGGATTTTAAAAGATATGTGCGTAGCCGCGCGTATCTTTTAAAATCAAGGGGTCAGCGCGTGCAAGGCTGTGCAAAATTGGCAGCATGTGCACGCTGAGCCGCGCAGCCTGCCTCCGTTCCCTCCGAGGCCGCTCCGAAATCGGAGCGGCATCGGAGGGAACTTTTTTTTGTCCCCCCCCCCACCTTTCCCTCCTTTCCCTTATTTAAACCCCCCCCCCCCCCCGGCCCTACCTAAATCCCCCCTACCTTGTTACGCTGCTGGCAGGCGTAACTTGCGCGTGCTGGCTGGCCAGGCCCTGACACAGGCTGCTGTGTCGGGGCACTCGGCCATGCCCCCGGACCGCCCCAAACAGCAGACATGCCCCTGGACACGCCCCCAGAACGCCCATTTTAGCAAGCCCCGGGACTTACGCGCGTCCTGGGGCTTTGCACGTGCCGGCGGCCTATGCAAAATAGGCATGCCGGCGCGCTTAAATCCAGCAGGATTTACGCGCATGGGGCTTTTAACAACTACCCCAATATGTCTTAGTATACGGTGGGTCTCTGCCTGCTCCCTGGGGCCTGCTTGAACATTCCAGGTCCTGAGATCTTAAAATCTGGTAAGGGGCTCCTCCCTTCACCTAGGATTTCCTATGGGTTTAGGTTTTAAGGACAGCCATTTGTGAGAAACAAAATAGAAAATGAGACAAATTTCTATTTCGTTTTGGCTCATTTTCAAAACAGAACAAATTAAATTCTGCCAAATTTCCTCAGAATCTTATTTTGAAAACCTATTTTTAAAAAAGAGTTGCTGGTCAGGCCTAAGCCTGAAGTCAGGTTCTCATCTAGGGAGAAGGTCAAGACCCAAAGCAGGGGTCTCAGCCTTCGACCAAGCATGACTCTGGTGCCTTGGCCCAGGCCTAGGCCCAAAATCTGTGCCTCGCCTAGGCATAGCTGTGACTCTTAGTAGGGGCTGTGGCCTATGCCTGAGCATGATGCCGGGGTCCTAACCTAGGCTTTGGCATAATGCCAGGGCTTAGGCTGAGACCAGAGGAAAGGTTCAAGCATGGGAAATTTCCCAATGACTCCCCCCCCCCATAATTATTAAATCCGATGCTGCATCCTGGCACAGTCCCGATGCCGGGGCCTTGGCCAGGACCCAGACCCAATGCTGAGGTCTGGCCCAGAGGCACATAGGAAAGGAAAAGACCATGCAAGACCCCATGACCTCCCAGGGTTCCTACAAAGGGGAGAAGGGAAGTAGAGTCTTTTCAAGGTTCTTACAATTTTGATCTCACAGGGGTTTTAGTTGTTTACCAGTCCAGGCACTTTCAAAGAAGACATGGGATGGGAGCTACAAGAAGAATGGAATGGGGGCTACAGGTGGAGTTTTAAATACTAGCAATTTATAACTATGTACCAACATAATAGAAATGCTTAAAGAAAATCACATCCTGTCTCTTTCACCCCCAACCCCTCACATAAGCATCACCTTTCCAATAGGCATGCCCCTCATAAGATATTTTCTTCCCCACTGCCTCAGCAAGGCTCTGTGTCTTGAGCTAACAGGTATCCCCCAATGGCAAAAGAACCTGCCACCCCACTACTCTGGAAGGAGATAAGTCTTCATTATCAGAGAGGTTATCTGCCCTGCTGTCTGCATTGCTGCTGCCGGCAAATGCTACAGTAGTGCACTTTGCCGGTATCACATGTATCTATTTTCTGACCAAAAGATCCATCATAGTCAAAATCATGAAGTAGAAAGAAAGATCTTGAGGCAGGAGCTTGCAGTCCTAGGTGGTGTCAGTATGCAGAAACAGATGAAGAAAGAGATTAAGTCTCCACCAAATTAGAGCTGCACATATTGCAGAACTCTGGATTCTATTTTAAAAACATCACCTAAAAAGCAAGAATATAAAGCTTTCTGTATTCAAACATGTATAAGTATGTGTGCAATGATGATTTCATTCATGTTAAAAAAATTTAGGAGCTTTACCCTTACATTCTTTATTTTAAAAATAACTTCTTAATTATCCTTCTATATCTTTAAATCCCAAGGATTATTAAAAAGAACCATGGATGGTGCCCACATTTTGTTGAATAGGATTGTTACTTAGATAATATTAAAATCTAATTTTTTCCTCTATTTGTAAATTTTTCTAAAAGTTTAGAAGAAGTGAAGAATAGATAAAATGCCGCATCTCAAAAAAGATATAATTGCGATGGAGAAGGTACAGAGAAGGGCTACCAAAATGATAAAGGGAATGGAACAGCTCCCCTATGAGGAAAGACTAAAGAGGTTAGGACTTTTCAGCTTGGAGAAGAGACGGCTGAGGGGGGATATGATAGAGGTGTTTAAAATCATGAGAGGTCTAGAATGGGTAGATGTGAATTGGTTATTTACTCTTTCAGATAATAGAAAGACTAGGGGGCACTCCATGAAGTTGGCATGGGGCACATTTAAAACTAATCGGAGAAAGTTCTTTTTTGCTCAATGCACAATTAAACTCTGGAATTTGTTGCCAGAGGATGTGGTAAGTGCAGTTAGTATTAGGGATGTGAATCGTGCCCTCGATCGTCTTAACGATCGATTTCGGCTGGAGGGGGAGGGAATCGTATTGTTGCCGTTTGGGGGGGTAAAATATCGTGAAAAATCGTGAAAAATCGAAAAAACGTAAAATCGCAAAACCGGCACATTAAAACCCCCTAAAACCCACCCCGACCCTTTAAATTAAATCCCCCACCCTCCCGAACCCCCCCCCAAATGACTTAAATAACCTGCGGGTCCAGCGGCAGTCCGGAACGGCAGCGGTCCGGAACGGGCTCCTGCTACTGAATCTTGTTGTCTTCAGCCGGCGCCATTTTCCAAAATGGCGCCGAAAAATGGCGGCGGCCATAGACGAACACGATTGGATGGCAGGAGGTCCTTCCGGACCCCCCTGGACTTTTGGCAAGTCTTGTGGGGGTCAGGAGGCCCCCCCAAGCTGGCCAAAAGTTCCTGGAGGTCCAGCGGGGGTCAGGGAGCGATTTCCCGCCGCGAATCGTTTTCGTACGGAAAATGGCGCCGGCAGGAGATCGACTGCAGGAGGTTGTTCAGCAAGGCGCCGGAACCCTCGCTGAACGACCTCCTGCAGTCGATCTCCTGCCGGCGCCATTTTCCGTACGAAAACGATTCGCGGCGGGAAATCGCTCCCTGACCCCCGCTGGACCTCCAGGAACTTTTGGCCAGCTTGGGGGGGGCCTCCTGACCCCCACAAGACTTGCCAAAAGTCCAGCGGGGGTCCGGAAGGACCTCCTGCCGTCCAATCGTGTTCGTCTATGGCCGCCGCCATTTTTCGGCGCCATTTTGGAAAATGGCGCCGGCTGAAGACAACAAGATTCAGTAGCAGGAGCCCGTTCCGGACCGCTGCCGTTCCGGACCGCCGCTGGACCCGCAGGTTATTTAAGTCATTGGGGGGGGGGGTTCGGGAGGGTGGGGGATTTAATTTAAAGGGTTGGGGGTGGGTTTTAGGGGGTTTTAGTGTGCCGGCTCACGATTCTAACGATTTATAACGATAAATCGTTAGAATCTCTATTGTATTGTGTTCCATAACGGTTTAAGACGATATTAAAATTATCGGACGATAATTTTAATCGTCCTAAAACGATTCACATCCCTAGTTAGTATAGCTGTGTTTAAAAAAGGATTGGATAAGTTCTTGGAGGAGAAGTCCATTACCTGCTATTAAGTTCACTTAGAGAATAGCCACTGCCATTAGCAACGGTAACATGGAATAAACTTAGTTTTTGGTTACTTGCCGGGTTCTTTCTTATGGCCTGGATTGGCCACTGTTGGAAACAGGATGCTGGGCTTGATGGACCCTTGGTCTGACCCAGTATGGCATTTTCTTATGTTCTTATGCCCATTTCCCTTTCTGATAAAAATAAGTAAGCATAAAATAAGTGAAAGCAATAAAGAAGTAAAGTAAAATAAAATATATAGAAAAATATTGCTAAAGGCCCAAAATGCAAATAAAATGAATTATAAATATAATTGAGGCTTTATAGTTGAATTTCAGGAAGTGAAATCTTTTGTGTTATGAACATTGTGGTCCATATTCATAATGTTTATCCAGCTAAGGCCTGGATTTTCTTTTATCACAACGTTTTGTGAATCCCAGCGGTAACGGGGAGCAGGGGGGTGAAGCGGGGGGCAGGCCTGCGAAAGCCGGCAGCGATCGCACCACCGCGGTGTTATCACTGCCAGCTTTCACACCCAATAGCGCCATCATAAAAGGTGGTGCTATTGGGCGCGCTACTGGAGGCAATAAGGGGCTTTACCTTTACACCATCAGCGAAGTTTCCACAGCGTCCACCCCGATGATGCCCCGACTCCTCTTCCGATGCTGATGCTGCCCCGACTCCACCCCGATCTAGGTATTGCACGTGAAAAGTCCCTTTTTGCATGCGATAGGGTTTGAAAATAACCCCTAAGTTTGTTTGTTTATTATTCAATTTTTTTGACTGCTATATCCACTGATCCCACAGTGGTTTACAAACAAATCAATACAATCACAAAATTCTATGTAAAAACACAATCCTAAAATCACCACGCTCCTCTACACAACAATTAAAAATAACTTTTATTTATTTATTTTTAATTTTTATATACCGACATTCTTGTATAATATACAAATCATACCGGTTTACATTAAAACAGAAGATGCAGGAAAAATGTTTCCTTTGTCTAATACATCCCACTCTTGTAAACATATCACTGCTATATCCTTCAATCCTTGAACCATACTTTGGCACTTAGCTAGGGATTTAATTAATATTTTAGTTACTTTCTCTATATTTTTTAACTTTTTATTTTGGCTTCTTCTGATCCATGAGACTCAAAAGTGACATCACTAGGACCCCAGGAAGCCTGGCCTGACTTCCTCTGAGCATCTGGGGGTTTTCCCAGAACCTCAGACCTGGGATGTGCCTCCTCCTTACAGTGGCAGCTTCCTCAAGGCTGCCACTGCCAAAAGGAAAGTAAACATGGCAGCTTAGATAGACCTGTGATTACAGGTAGCAGTGGAAGTCCCTCCCTTCCCCCTATATTTTAATTCTTTGCCAGCTGACTAGGGCTGCCAACTGGCTCCAGATTTTCAGGATAGACTGATTTAGTCCTGGTTTTACCCCACTGCATTCAGGGACTTATAGTCTTCCTTTTCTTAGAACTGCAATAGGGAAATCAGAACTACAACTCCCTGCATGCAAAGGGATAAAACCAAGATTGGATCGGCCTGTCCTAAAAATCTGGAGCCGGTTGTCAACCCTACAGCTGACTGCACTCAGCCTTCTCTCCACCATGGGGAGGACATGGACCAGCCTTCCCACAGCTGGCAGTCCCAAAAGAAAAATGTTCTTTTCCTCTGCCCAGCCACTGTCTTTTATAGCACTTCAACCAGGTAAACTTTATTTTTATTCTAATCCTCTGGTTACACTAGGATGATAATCCACTATAACTTTCTGCAGGCGCACCAGAATATATGAACATGTACCAAATTTAAGCATGCATTAGATTTGCTAGGAGAAGTCAACCATCTCTGTTCATGCTTTTGAAACACCAATTTTTCACACATTTGGGATTCATCTCCTCTCAGTACAAATAAAAATGTATAGTCAAAAATGTAATTACCATGTTGGGTGACTACATTTGAAAAAGGATGACAAGAATCTGTATCTCAGAGAAGCCGTACAACCACACAGTGGGGAAAAGGGGGCTTAATGTGTTTTATTGTTCATCACATTGTGCTAAAATACATAAATTGCAAAGCCAATTCCTACTGTCCCACATGTAATACATTATCAGCTTCATTACAATATGCTTGAGGCTCATTAAGCATTTTTGGATATATAAAATCACGCTCTTGGCTTCAGCATCGTTTGTAATAGGGTAGAACAAACACATTCAGCATACTCATGACGTGCTATCAGCACAAAGTTGGCAAGAATCTAAATATGCTTGCTTACAAATTAATCCCCATCCAACCTCATTTAAATGTCCTCCGAAATACAAAGCAAAAGCATGGACACAGATAGTAAACGTCATATTTTCCTGGCATCAACAATAATTGCTATGGCTTAGGAAGATAAGAAGCATTAAGAACTGCATTCATGGATAGTTCTTATCAATGCCTAAAAAAAAAAAAAAAAAGCTTTTTTCATGTCTGCCAACAACCATGTCCTTAATTGCTTAACACATCTCCTGCCTATAAATGTTCAACATTGGTTGTTTAAATGATATTATTTAGAAGAAGTGACACACTATGGGGTAGATTTACAAAAAATGCGCGTTCGCGTACTTTTGTTGGCGCACCAGTCGCAAACAAAAGTACGCTGGATTTTAGTAGATACGCGCGTAGCCGCGCGTATCTGCTAAAAACCAGGATCGGCGCGCGCAAGGCTGCTGATTTTGTGCAGCCGGCGCGCGCCGAGCCGCGCAGCCTGCCTCCGTTCCCTCCAAGGCCGCTCCGAAATCTGAGCGGCCTCGGAGGGAACTCGCTTTCGCCCTCCCCTCACCTTCCCCTCCCTTCCTCTATCTAATCCACCCCCCCGGCCCTATCTAAACCCCCCCCCCTACCTTTGTCCGGGGATTTACGCCTCCCGGAGGGAGAAGTAAATCCCCGCGCGCCAGCGGGCCGCTAGCGCGCCAAGACGTGACCTGGGGGCGGTTCCGGAGGGTGCGGCCATGCCCCCGGGCCCGCCCCTGAAATGCCGCGTCCCGCCCCCAAAACGCCGCGATCGGCCCCGCCCCGACACGCCCCCGACAAAAAACCCCGGGACTTACGTGAGTCCCGGTGCTCTGCGCGCGCTGGCAGGCCTATGGAAAATAGGCGCGCCGGCGCGCAAGGCCCTGCTCGCATAAATCCGGGCAGATTTACGCGAGCAGGACTTTTAAAATCCGCCCCTATCTGTCCAGTCCAATGTAAGAGTTCCCCCAACTCAGAAAACCTTATGTTCAGGGTAAAGTAGCATCAGAAAAGTTGGATCGGCGAGGCAAGACTTCCTATCTGCCCAAACAACCATGCTATGGGGTGCTTTTATGAAAACTGTGAAAAAGGAAAATAACTCAGGAGGAGAGGGGGAGTGAGAGAGCTGCCACACTGCGCTAGGAATCAACAGCATCAAATCAAAATATTTTTACATTGTTTCACCTTTAACTAAAGCCAGGTATGGAAGGAAGAGGAGGGATTATGGCCAAATATAACATTGCCACTGTTTAAATAGGAAAAGTGCAATGGCTGGTAAGTTCAATTCCTTTCTTTTTAGGGCAGGGGACATTTTTATTATTTATTAGGCTATAGTAGGGGGTGGAAGGCTGAATCCCTACAGGCAGTGCAACTGAAGGCTGTGTCCTGATCGCACGGGGAACTTTACACTACATTTGACCAGGAGTAACGTTTCCAGCATTAAAAAAAGGTAAATTCAGCCAGTGCACCTCTCTGCATTGGGAGGGAATGCTTAATGCCTTCATTTGCATGGAACTTCCATGCGAGGGTAATAAGCTGACTGCACGTTTTTGGCACGCAAAACTACCTGCTGCAATAGAAGTAAGTCTTGCGTACAGAAAATGTGCATTCAGGTGCAGATAAAACTTTGCATTCCCTTGAATGCACTATTCTGCATTGGCCTGCCAGCAAGCAAAGAAGAAATACGCACTCAATATATAAAATTCTTATCAGCATTGGAATAATACCACTTACACTCTATACATTTATGTCTTCTAGAAAGTTTTCAATTGAAGTAATGTCACATTAGTATCCAACCTCTCTGAGATGCAGCACTTGTAAGGGTTGATCGGAACATTGTGGCATTTTTGTATTGAGTTTCTTAGTCCAGGAATCAAATTTAAAAAAAAATGTCCAACACAGGTAAGAATGGAGAAATTCAGGAAGAGATCTGAGGTTTCAAGCCAGAGACAACTGGAATGGCAAGATCCACCCAGAACTAAGTTTCAGGATACATAAAGCAAGATGTCCAAGTAGCAGATACAGAAACCAGCAGCTTGAATGAAGATGTAAGCCTCAGGAGGCACGCTCCCACAATGCTGTTGTGCCAGCTGTAGTCATCTAGAATCTTGCCTTTTCCTGGCCTAATCAGAATAGCTCAAGAATGTCTAAAGCAGTGGTTTTTAACCAGTGTGTCGGGACATATTGGTGTGTCACCAAGGGTTGGAAGGTGTGTCACCAAAAATTTGACATAGCAAGTCTGTGCTTTCTGTAACATCCACATGTGCTTGCTGCTTGAGGAGAGTGCAGAGTAAGGAGTTGGCACTTAAAATTCTTCATCACCACTCCCTATGCTACTTTTCCCTCAACCCTGGCAATCATTACCACCATCAATCCAAGCCAGAAATGTTGCAGGTATGATATATCCTGTCCTGCCTGCACCTCCCCCTTCCCACTGCTTTTTGGAGTTTCAGTTTTTCTCTGTATGCTTGTTTATAATTTTTGTTCTTTTATTCTGTATTCGACAAGAGTCAGTCTGCATTCTGCATGTTTGACAGAGGTGAGGGATTCTGCTAATTAGGATGTAGATTCTGTGTAGGAATCTAGAGCACTCTGGCTTGCTTTGTTTTTCCAATAGTAAGTGTACTAAATTCTATATTTGCAGTCTTACTTTTTCATAAGTAAGGTTGTTGCTGTTCAAGTCCTGGGTGTTAATACTATCATGGTATGGCTAGTTCGCTATATAATTTTTATGTCTTTTTAGCAGGTTTTCATGTTATTTCACAAAGTGGCTGGCAGGGAAGGGATTTTGAAGTACTATTACTGAGGGGATATCAGAATTTGAATATATTTTTTGTATGGTGAGTTGAAAGGGGACATTTCCTGCTCTGAATAAACTCCAGAATAGGTCAGAACTTTCTGATGTTGACAGTGAAATGCATGAGTATTTGTCTGTATCAAAAAACTAGGTGCTGCATATGCATATCAGTCCCAGATTTCTCACTGATGCAGTAAGCAAAGATTAAAATTTTTGTGAAAAAAATTAACATTAAATTATGATATTTTAAAAGCAGTTATTGAAATTAAAGAATATGCTATCTTTCTCCTGCATCATTTAACCATAACATTTCAATGATTTTTTTTTTTGGTGTAGCTATTTAATGTAGTGTGCAATGTATCACATTTAACACATTTAATATTACTGGCAGCAGAGGATTGACCTGGCAGACTGGAAATAGGTTCTTGTAGTGTGGTTTTCAACAGATATATGCAAACTATTGGGTATATCCAGAAAGATAATGTGAGTCTAAAGGTCATTGCCTTAATCTGTTTTTCAATTAAAAATGGTCCCATACATTTTTGATCCAGTTTCGATGTGTTTTTTTTCCAGCTTTAAGTGTTAAAATCTATATTATGTCTTCCGCTTTAAAAATGGGGGACCTTATAGTATAAATGATTGAGCCTTTTGGCGCTTCTTGGGTTTTTCTAGTTCTTGCTGTAGTTATGTATTTGTCACTTGTAGATGCTTAATCTAATCTGGACTTGCCTGAACTCTGGATTGTAGTGATTCAGCCATCTGAATTTATGGATGAAAACTGTAATTTTAAAACAAATGGGGATTCTGAATAATGGCATGGATGGCACGATTATGGGCAAACTGCTGAGAGTAGTACAGCAACCCAGTTTTTAATTTTAATTTTTATGCTTATTTTAACATTCATTTTTTATTTACTTTTAAAGCATTTCCAAAAATGAATTCAAGCAAGAAAATCACAACATATGCAGAAATAAAATAAAATTAAAAAAAAAATCAAAAGAATACCAATAGCATCTACATGAAAAGTCCACCCATGGGAGAGAGAAAAATAAAGAACTAGCTCAAAAAGAAAAAAATATTACATTACTAGGCCACAAATAATTATAGTGAACACATCAAACCATTCCTTGCACATCAAGAACATCTATAGGAACTATTACTTAACCTCATTCTTATCTGGGAAACTTTTTTCTAAATGTAATGGATCAAAAAAAAAAAAAAAGAATGTGTTCTCTTGATAACAAATAAGGCACTTGCATGGGAACTTTGAAAAAAAGGAAGCCCCCAAAGCAATTACTCATTGCTTTAACTGGAGGAAAGATTTTCTCCTTAGTTGGGTAGAGAGGGCAACATCTGGGAATAGTTGCACTATTTGACCACAAAAAGAAAAGTCTTGTAAGTTCATCTTGAGCAGTCTCAAAAAAGGCATTATACAGTAAATGAATACTATTCCTGCTGATAATGTTGCCCAAGCCTCCTTTCACTTCGTTCATTTCTTGCATCATCAATGAAATATAATAGATCTTAGAAAGGACAATATCCCTCCCCTTAGAGATTTTTTTACCCTTTTCTAAGGTATTTCTTAAACAATCCTAGTGCCAAAAGTAGCTTAGACCTTGGAAAAATGAGGAAACACAAATTCCTAGCTCAAGCTTCAGTTCATTCTCCAAGGATTCCAGTTTGTTCTAGAAAGCTAATCTTCTCTTAACATAGGCTACTCCAGAGGCCTGTAATGTAGATAATAGGGATCTGCAGCCAGAAAATATTCATTGGATTCGGGATACGTATTCGTCAGGGCCCAGATACGTTGTATTCGTTCAATGGCGCCCCTGATTCGTTGATACGTTGCATTCGTTTTCCAGTTCCCATTAAAGTCAATGAGGGAAGTATTTGCAGCCTATTTCTGGCTGCAGAATTGGGGTTTTATTATCAAGGTAATTAGACTGTGGCAAAGTGGCACCAAAGTGGCATGAATAGCCTAAGGTACTTTAAAGGGGCAAAGGGGTACCAGGAGTGGCAAGAAGAGTGCTTTAATTGAGGCACAAAACAGCAGCGAGAGTGTCAAAAACACACCACAGCTTCAAAAGAGAGCACCGATAACAGATGCATGAACCCTCGAAGGCAGCATGACAGGCAAAGCGGCAAGGCAAGTGGCATCGACATCCTACAGCACAATGAAGGAGGAACATAGTAAGCAGAAAGACTAGCACCAACACACTGAGCAACCATGATAGTGGCCAGAATACCACAAGGAGTTGAGTGAGTCATCTGGAGTATGGCAGCAAGGCACAGAGGCAGAGGGTAGAAACAGGCTGGCTACACCTGGGGAGAGTTCCCTTTGTGCAGGAAAGGGCTCCCTAGAATGGGTTTGCCCCTAGAGTGGGGTGTTTCAGTTGGCGTCTAGTGAGCTCTCGCTGGTTTTTTAAAATCTGGTAGAGTTAGCAGAGTTCCCTTTCCTTTGAGCCGGGAAGGGCTCCCCAGAATGGGTTGGCCCCTAGAGTGGAGCACGAGCCTTCAAAGCGTGGTGAACTGGAGCAGGGTCTCACTGTGAGCATGGTCTCACTGTGTTGTGTTTGCCACAATCTAAGTACCTTGGAGATCTTTCCTTGTTCTGAACATGGGACAACAGGTGGTAAGGCTGCAACAACAGGGAGAGTTCCTGTTCCTTTGAGCAGGAAAGGGATTCCTGGAATGGGTTGGCCCATAGAGTGCATAATGGTACAAATTGTTAGGATTTAAGCATTTTAAAACAGGTCATGACTTCATAAGCAAGACGGAGGACATTCTCTTCTCTGCCCTGAAACTAAAGAAAACTATTTGTTTTATTTAAGGATCCATGCTGCGAAGGATTACTAGTTTGAATTGCCAGAGACTGAGGTTTCCCTTTGCAATGAGGGTTCAACCGTTAGGACTGGACATAAGGCCTGGACGAACAGGCACAGCAGTTGAGGACAGAGGTGAATCCCACCTAGGGACATAAGGCCTGGATGAACAGGCAAGGTAGTCGAGGACAGTGGTGAATCCTACCTAGGGACATAAGGCCTCGAATAACAGACACAGCAGTTGAGGACAGAGGTGAATCCCACCTAGGGACATTAGGCCTGGACAAACAGGCACAGCAGTCGAGGACAATGGTCAAGCCCTCATAGGGATATAAGGCCTTGATGGACAGGCACAGCAGTCGAGGACAGAGGTGAATCCCACCTAGGGACATAAGGCCTGGACGAACAGGCACAGCAGTCGAGGACAGAGGTCAATCCCACATAGGGACATAAGGCCTGGACGAACAGGCACAGCAGTCGAGGACAGAGGTCAAGCCCACATAGGGACATAAGGCCTGGACGGACAGGCACAGCAGTCGAGGACAGAGTCAATCCTACCTAGGGACATAAGGCCTGGACAGACAGGCACAGCATTTGAGGACAGAGGTCAATCCCACGTAGGGACATAAGGCCTGGATGGACAGGCACAGCAGTCGAGGACAGAGCTCAAGCCCACATAAGGACATAAGTCCTAGATGGACAGGCACAGCAATACAGGCCAGAGTCAATCCCACCTAGGGACATAAGGCCTGGATGGACAGGCACAGCAGTCGAGGACATAGGTCAAGCCCACGTAATGATATAAGGCCTGGATGGACAGGCACATCAATCGAGGACAGAGTCAATCCTACATAGGGGACATAAGGCCTGGATGGACAGGCACAGCAGTCGAGGACAGAGGTCAAATCCTTGTAGGGACATAAGGCCTGGACAGTGGATGGACAGGTGCAGCATTTGAGGTCAGGCCCTTGTAGGGACGTACGGCCTGGACAGTGGACAGTCAGGCACAGCGTTTCAGGTCAGACCCTTGTAGGGACGTACGGCCTGGACAGTGGATGGTCAGGCACAGCGTTTCAGGTCAGGTACATGTGCTGCAGTGCTTATATTATCTGGAGCATAGGAAGCAGTTGGAGCTGCTGCAAGGCTTTCAATTGCTTTTATTCATCTTGCCATTCACAGGGAAAATTTGGAAACCCAAGCAAAGGCAGGTTTACTTTCAAAAACACTAGAATTTCCATCACCTCTGATGCCAGCCTTGAGCAGTGAGGGCTCATGATATCTCCTGTCATTGAAAAGACACGTTCACTGGGCACACTGGTTGGTGGACATGACAGATATTGCTGAGCCACTTTGGCTAGGTGTGGCCAGACAGTGGACTTGTGTGCTCAATATGCCAGTGGATCTGTCTGCATGTTCTCTGTCGGCTCTGAGAGATACCGTGTCACTGACAGCTGTGCTGGTTTCGCCTTTGCTTGGGTGGGCTAAGAGTCACCACTGCCAGCTGCTTTCTCTCTCACCCATTGCACAACAGATTAATCTTTATGGGCAACATGCCTTTGGCATTCTGAAGTGGAGGAGGAGGTACTATCTGTCACCGACAGAGTGCTGCTCCTGCTTGGGCTAGCAGCACAACTCTCTGGTGACTTTTATTATTGATCTTGTCCGCTGTTTCCACCTCTGCTTCACGCCTAATCTGTCTCTGCCTATGGTGCTCTTGTTCACGGACTTTTGCTAACAGCAGGTCCTTCACCAATAAGAGACAATCGTACTGTAGGGTGAGTTTCCCTTTCACACAGGGATCACAGACTGTGGCGAGCATGTATGTGTTCTGTTCTGTTAAAGGTCTTAATCTCTTTTCCACCTGCTGCTGCAAAATGTCCAATCAATGCAGCACCTCAACTGTCATTCCCTCTTCCTGTTTAAAGGCCTCCAAATGTTCATCCAGGAAATTAACTATAGGGATGATGTCAGCCAAGGTGGCACTTCTGGAACTCAGCTCTTCTGTGACATCCTTGAAGGGCTGCAGGATTTTTACCAGCTGACTCATGACTAACCAATCATGATGCCCTAGGGGATTCTGCATACCTATGTCCATTGTACCAGAAAGTTCATGAAGAGGTGTCTGCAGCTCCACTAACCTCTCCAGCATCATAAAGGTGGAATTCCACCGAGTGGCAATGTCATGAATGAGACGCTTGTGAGGCATCTCCAAATCAGTCTTCTTTTGTTGGAGAACCTACCCTGCCTTCACACTTCTGTGGAAGTGCGCTGCTATGTTCCTGCACTTCTGCATTGACCTATGCAGGTATTCATTCTCTTTGTTATTGGAATCCAACCCCAGAGCTGACTTCACTACCAGGTGCAGAGTGTGTGCAAAACATCGGATGTTCTTAAAGTGCCTGTCGTTTATTGCCTTAACCATGTTTGCACCATTGTCTGTGACAAAGAACCCTGTCTGAGGAGTTCCACCAGTGTGCTGTCAGGGAGAGGTAAGAGTGTGCAGCATTCATGGTGGGCCAGATATCGCAGGTGAAATGCACTCTCCCCTCTGCCTTAGCTAGCTGCGCTTGCATGCGACTGCAACACTGCTTGTACAGGCTGGGGATGACCTTTCTGCTAAATGTGGTTCTGGAGGGGACTTTGTAATTTGGAAGTACCACCTTCAGAAAATGCTTGAAACCCACATTCTCCACTAACTGCAAGGGCTGGCCATCAAGGGCAATCATTTCTCCAAAGCTCCTGGTTACAACTTTTGAGGCTGCCTGCCTCCTACCCCGGGATAGCGTTATCACACTCCACCCATTTCCTCCATTGTGGGTTGTCACTTCTGCCACATGTTGGGGGTTGCTGGCCTGCCACCTGACTGCCAGAAGGGGATGAGGGCATGGGCTGACTCTGCTGCTTTTGAACCACTTTACGCTGCTTGGAAGGGGTCCACTGACTGGTACTGCCACCATCCCCAGATGGCAGTAATATTGTGGGGTGTTGCCTCTTCATATGATCGTCATGCCAAAATTAGATAGATGTCCCATTTGCTTCCCTTTGATAATATCCCTGCCACAGTAATTACACCGAGCAAAACGCGGGTCATCCATCACTTTAAAGTGGCTCCAGATCACAGATGTCTTTCGTGATCCTCCCTTCTCTTGGGGGTGGATGCTGACACTGGAGCTGAAGTAATGGGTGCACCCTGAGAAGCAATGCCAGGGGCCTCAGTCACCCTCTGTGCCTGCGCTGACTGCTCTTCCTCCTCCTCCTCATCTGTTTCATCTCTCCCCTGCTGCACCAAAGTGGAGGCTAAGACAGGACTAACTGATCCTCCTAAAGCTTCGTCAGCTATCACTTCTTCCGTTTCTGATGAGAATCCCACACAAGATGATTCTTCATCTGAATCAGAAGCAAACAGTGACTGGGCTACATTGTCAACGCTAAGTGTTAGTTGAGACTTATGTCCCCCTGCTGCTTCTGGGTATCGGCATTTTGTCTGGCATGACTCAGTCTCCCCTTCCCTCACCTCCAAAACTACAGGGTCAGAAACAGGTGGTGGCGATGGTGATGTATCATGGTCAGATATCATTTTTTTTCTGGATGGATCTGCCTGCCCCTCCAAAGAGTTTAGATTGCAACAGGTCCCTATTTAACTTTAATGGGGGAGTGGCAACTAGTGCCTTTTGGAGTGCCTCCTCTGCCAGTCGCAATCACTCGATGACATCTAGCTTTCCCTGACATTATGGATGTAATGTCTCTGCCTAGTGCCTACTGGCTGCCCACTGTCACAGTGCCTTGCTGTGCACTAATGTAACATGTGTGGTGTGCACACACTCGCAGCTTGCGTGTAAGCACAAAAGAGGCAGACTGGGGATTTCACTGCACAGACTGTCCCAATAATAAAGTTCAGTCTACTAAACTGCCAGCCCACTGAAGCCCAGTGCACAGAGAGACTGAGTTGAATTATACAAACTCAGTTTAAAAAAGCTGGAATTGTTGGCACAGCAGGAAAATCGATGAAATATATTTTCCAATGGAAATTCTAGAAAACTAGCTAAAAATGGAATATATCTCTCCCAGCCACAACACCCATGATTGCAGCCTAGCCCAGAGGGTGAATTAAACAAAATGGCACTGCTAGCAGCTTCTCTCCCTGGCACAGAGAGACCGTCTCAGATCACCTAAATAAACTGCTGAAAAAACAAACAGGGCTATTTTGCACTGCAGCAAAATAAAGAAATATCTTTTCCTCTTAAGTAACTAGCCTAGCTAGCAATTGAATAGAAATTTCTGAACTCAGACTAGCTCAGAGTGCAGCCACCTTCCACAGAGACCACCTCCCCAGACCACTCCTGCAAAGAAAGTGTGTGACACGTCTCATGCTTAAGTATATATAGTGCTGGGTCATCAGGAAAATCATCACCGAGCACTGAATGACAGCACGATTGGCTGCATTCAGGGCATTTCACAAAATGTTATTACTGATAGGCTGCATTCTGGTATCCGTGCCAATCTGTCTGACCCACTCTGACAGGGCTGTGAGGTCACTGATGACTCACGGGAAAGGGCTGGTTTTTGGCTCTGGATACACCCAAAAGGCGTCCTCCGATTGCAAATGGTGGGGAAGAAAAGTGCGTGCGCGTGCCATGCACCATGCAACGGATGAAATGGATGATACTTTATATTCGTGGGGAGTCGCTATACGTTTCGCTTCCCCTCGAATATAACGAATAGGGACATATACGTTGTGGATTGCCAATACGTCGAAAACAAAAATGCACACCCCTAGTAGATAACTGGGACCCTATTGAAACAACCAGCTCCTCCACTTCACCAAGCCTTTTATCCTGATCTCCCATTTTGGCAACAGCTTCCTTGGAGAAACACAGTTTATCTATAATCTGCAATCATGTTCTCAGTGCAGGTTACCAACCTCCACACATCCAAGAGGATAACATAGTGGGGACAACTGTAGATATCACCTTCCAAATCCCATCCATATGCAGAAGTAGGGGAATGGCTGCTGGCACTGGGACACCCTTACCATTTGAGGCATCAGCACTAACCTCAGTTGATTTGTTCTGAATGTATCCCAAGTTGCTGCCAAGACCTGATGATAAGAGGATCAGTGAACACCAGGAGTTCTTTATTCTGCAAAAACTATCATAAAAAGCCTGATTCAGGCCGAGTTTCGCTCATTTGAGCTGCTTTAGGGGCTATCAGAACAAAACAGATTTAATCTCATATGTAAACATATAAATACAAATAAAAACATATACACCATACATACATAATAAAATCATATGAAATAATAATATGAAATCAAATAAACATATTCAAAAACATAATAAACCAAAATTTTTGACAATACTGAATGACAAAAAACTGAAAACATATAAAGATGGTCTAATCTAATAAAAACAGAATGTGACATCCTTCCTGATATCTGTGTGAGAAATTATATATATATGTCTATATTTTAAATTAAATGAATTGGTGCAGTCTGTTAGTTATTGAAAAACTAATCTTTATCTATTAATTTTTGATTGTGTAAATACCTATTACATTTGATGCCGGTAGTTGTCTCCATACATCAGTTCAGCTTCTCTGAGTGTGCTACAATTGTATACAAAATAAATTGACCAAAAGAAAAACAGTTTAAGGAAATTGAAATATCCCCCTCAAGATCAATAATAAAAGAAACCAATTAAGGACCATTTTTTGAAACAATGTTACATATCGACATCTGGCTAGAACTCTCATTGTGTATTACCAGAAGTCAATCATGCTAGAGATGAACCCAGATTACACTAGCCGACTCATGAATTAACAACCTTTTAAATAATTACATCTTAAAAACATAAGAACATAAGAACATAAGAAATTGCCATGCTGGGACAGACCAAGGGTCCATCAAGCCCAGCATCCTGTTTCCAACAGAGGCCAAAAACCAGGCCACAAGAACCTGGCAATTACCCAAACACTAAGAAAAACCCATGCTACTGATGCAATTAATAGCAATGGCTATTCCCTAAGTATAATTGATTAATAGCCATTAATGGACTTCTCCTCCAAGAACTTATCCAAACCTTTTTTGAACCCAGCTACACTAACTGTACTAACTACCTTCTCTGGCAACAAATTCCAGAGCTTTATTGTGCGTTGAGTGAAAAAGAATTTTCTCCGATTAGCCTTAAATGTGTTACTTGCTAACTTCATGGAATGCCCCCTAGTCCTTCTATTATTCGAAAGTGTAAATAACCGAGTCACATCTACTCGTTCAAGACCTCTCATGATCTTAAAGACCTCTATCATATCCCCCCTCAGCCGTCTCTTCTCCAACTGAAGAGCCCTAACCTCTTCAGCCTTTCCTCATAGGGGAGCTGTTCCATCCCCTTTATCATTTTGGTTGCCCTTCTCTGCACCTTCTCCATTGCAACTATATCTTTTTTGAGATACGGCGACCAGAATTGTACACAGTATTCAAGATGCGGTCTCACCATGGAGCGATACAGAGGCATTATGACATTTTCCGTTCTATTAACCAATAACCATTCCCTTCCTAATAATTCCTAACATTCTATTTGCTTTTTTGACTGCTGCAGCACACTGAGCCGACGATTTTAAAGTATTATCCACTATGATGCCTAGATCTTTTTCCTGGGTGGTAGCTCCTAATATGGAACCTAACATCGTGTAACTACAGCAAGGGTTATTTTTCCCTATGTGCAACACCTTGCACTTGTCCACATTAAATTTCATCTGCCATTTGGATGCCCAATCTTCCAGTCTTGTAAGGTCCTCCTGTAATGTCACAGTCTGCCTGTGATTTAACTACTCTGAATAATTTTGTATCATCCGCAAATTTGATAACCTCACTCGTCGTATTCCTTTCCAGATCATTTATATATATATTGAAAAGCACCGGTCCCAATACAGATCCCTGAGGTACTCCACTGTTTACCCTTTTCCACTGAGAATATTGACCATTTAATCCTACTCTCTGTTTCCTGTCTTTTAACCAGTTTGTAATCCACGAAAGGACATCACCTCCTATCCCATGACTTTTTAGTTTTTGTAGAAGCCTCTCATGAGGGACTTTGTCAAACACCTTCTGAAAATCCAAATACACTACATCTACCGGTTCACCTTTATCCACATGTTTATTAACCCCTTCAAAATGAAGCAGATTTGTTAGGCAAGACTTCCCTTGGGTAAATCCATGTTGACTGTGTCCCATTAAATCATGTCTTTCTATATGCTCTACAATTTTGATCTTGAGAATAGTTTCCACTATTTTTCCCGGCACTGAAGTCAGGCTCACTGGTCTATAATTACCCGGATCGCCCCTGGAGCCTTTTTTAAATATTGGGGTTACATTGGCCACCCTCCAGTCTTCAGGTACAATGGATGATTTTAATGATAGGTTACAAATTTTAACTAATAGATCAGAAATTTCATTTTTGAGTTCCTTCAGAACCCTAGGATGCATACCATCCAGTCCAGGTGATTTGCTACTCTTTAGTTTGTCAATCTGGCCTACTACATCATCCAGGTTCACAGTGATTTCGTTCAGTTCATCTGACTCATCACCCCTGAAAACCATCTCCGGAACTGGTATCTCCCCAACATCCTCATTAGTAAACACGGAGGCAAAGAATTCATTTAGTCTTTCTGCAATGGCCTTATCTTCCCTAAGAGCCCCTTTAACCCCTCTTTCATCTAATGGTCCAACCGACTCCCTCACAGGTTTCTTGCTTTGGATATATTTAAAAAAGTTTTTATTATGAGTTTTTGCCTCTATGGCCAACTTCATTTCAAATTCTCTCTTCGCCTGTCTTATCAATGTTTTACACTTACCTTGACAATGCTTATGTTTTATCCTAGTTTCTTCAGATGGATCCTTCTTCCAATTTTTGAAGGATGTTTTTTTGGCTAAAATAGCCTCTTTCACCTCACCTTTTAACCATGACAGTAATCGTTTTGCTTTCCTTCCACCTTTCTTAATGCGCGGAATACATATGGACTGCACCTCTAGGATTGTATTTTTAAACAATGAAACCTAATTTTAAGAATATATCTTAAGAAGCAATTTATTACCAAAGCAGTACTATCGGCTAATATGCTAACAGCGATTTAAATGCCAACTTCGTGCCGAAGTGAAAAACCAACCAAAAATTAATTTAAGAACAAATTGCTATAACACCTAATTTTAAGGATATATCTTAAAAAGCAATATACTACCAAAGCAGTGCTATCGGCTAATGTGCTGACAGCGATTTAAATGGCAACTTCGCACCGAAGTGAAAAACAAACAAAAAATTGAATAATATAAATAAACTTTTATTTTGAACGGATTAATGTTTCTTCACTATCGCCATTGAAGTACTAAAATGCATGCCAAAATCTTAAAAAACATTAGTAGATTATTCCTAAAAATGAGTATGGCACATACACAAGAAACATCATTAGAAACTACTTAAAAATCTCTCAGGCACTAAAGCCTCAGTATAATTATACCAAGTAGTCAAACAAAATGCCGTTATCATACTGCACTTGTAATTCAAAAAACTCATCGCCAAAACATGGTATTGGCACAGTAATTTTTCAAGAAGTGTGTGTGAATGGGAGCTTGCCTGGGGGGGGGGGGGGGGATTGGTGAATGGGAGCTTGCCTGGATTGTGTGTGTGTGAGAGAAAATGGGAGCTTACCTGAAGCTGAAATGAAGAAGAGGGATCGGGGCAGCTGACAGATACCAACCAAAGAAGAGCTGGAGTCTTGGCAGATCCCAACCAAAGAAGAGCTGGAAAACTTTTATTTGTTAGCTGTTTTTGAAATATTATTAGTATGTTTATATTACTATGATTATGTACATATTATTTTTCTTGATCTTGTTTGATGTTTGACGAATGGTGATGGTGCAGTTTTTTTTAATTGTTGCACTGCATAGAGAGTCTGGCTTCTTGTTGCTTCCAGTTCAAGTATTATCTGCACATTTGTATTTCTACTTTATGGTTGCTCTGTTATTTATTTAGTGAGGGTCTGTTTATGTTCTGCATGTGTGAGTGAAGTGAGGTATTCTCCTAATTGGAAATGTACTAGTGTTTTAGGACTTTTGAAGGGTCAAGCCCATACATAGCAAACATTACAACAAGCCATATAGATTCAAAGTGTCTTTTTGCAGGCATTTCTAGTTGGCATCACAGCAGTGCATGTAAATGTAATATAATGTAAGTGATATTTCTACCTCAGAATACATTACTTTGATATTTTTCATGTAAGATGTTAAATGCTTAACTGTGCATGTAGAGTGGGTTGAGGGTGCATTGTGGAAAGCTATAAAGTCCGCCTAGGGCACTGATACTGATTCTGGGACAGGGGGTGTCAATTTTTAGAGTTTGCATCGCTGGAGGGAGTTGTTTTTTTGGGGGTTTTTTTTGTGGGCCCAGGACAAAGACTAAATGAACTGGGGGGGGGGGGGGGGAGAGAGTGGCAGGAAGCAGAGCATCAATTGCTTCCACAGGGCAAAAAAAAAGCTAGCACGGCCCTGCTTAAAACCACCCATCAAAAAATAAAACACTGGAAGCTTTAAAATGAAACAGGCCGAGAGCCGCCTTTTTTCCTGATCCCCAGAAACTTTAAAATGTTACGGGCCAAGGACCACCTTCCCCCTGATCTCCCGAAGAAAAATTGTCACAGTTGATTGAACCATCCTCCTTCCTTCCACCAAATCTACCCTCCACCCACTAACCCCCAAAGTGCCTAAGCCAGCAGGAGGAGGAAATCCTCTTTCCTCTCCAGCTGGCCTGAATAGTGAAGGGCCCAGTCTGTGGTCAGTGAGGTGAATAGATGAATATTAAATATCGGTACAGGAGAGAAGGGAGCAGCCAAAGGGACAGGAAATGTATGTTTACACTCTCCAATACTGATGGCTCACCTACTTAGGGTCAGCAGGATAGGAAAGGTTTTCCCTGTCACACACTGCTCATCAACTCTGTTTATTTATTTACTTATTTTTAACTTGTATTCATTTTTGTAGCCATGAAGATTTGCTCTGAATCTTCAGAAGTTTTATATGAAGACAAATTAATTTCCCGGTTATCCAGTGGTGAAACGACTTGTAGTTTTGGGTTGATTTTCATCTCTCTGGTTCCTCTTCTCCCACTCACAGTTATGTGTGGTGCAGCAGACCAGCGATTATGATAGCCTACGCAGATGGACGCACTTTTTGTGATGTTGCTTACCCCAGCCCCTCCCCCCCCCAGGAGGCAGGTGACTTCTGTGGTGGGCTGCACTGAAAGAACTTGAGACCCAAAGTCTAGTAATGGGTTGTGGCTACTCTACAGGCTGGGTTCAGTAGTGAGGAAAGGCAAGGTCTGCCTGTCAGAATCAGCAATGCCAAGACACCCAGGTCAGCTTGAACAGGACTGGCTCAGTCCTGGCTGTGCCCCGTTGCAGGCATGGAAATGTCGTTCTACGCCACTATACATGCAGTGAGGCAATCCAGTACTGGATCTGCCTATTCAAGCTGTCTTGAGTGAGGTGGGAAGACTAATTAGAATCCATCTGACATCGGCTCCCACCATCAGAGACCACTATTATATAGCAAAGACTGCTCTATAGTAAGGCAACTGCACAAAAGAGGAAATAGCTCCTTGGTCCCTCCCTACAAATATTAACTTTTCCTACTCAGTTTACTATCTCACAAGCCATGGGCACCGGACAATCCATTCACATACCTTGGCATAATGTAGTTTGTATGGCTAACGTCTCCTAGGTACTTTGGTACTTTGGTACTGTGTCCTTTCATGAACACTACTGTAAAACAGGGTTAAAAATCTGCACCGTTTTTGTGATGGAGAAAATTGAGCTACACAGATTTTGAAACAGCACAAAAGATGAATGTACTGTTCCCTGTCCCCATGTGTGCAACCTAAAGCTGAACTTTTATACAGAACAGCAGTAAACAGTAAGAGTGAAACATAGCTAAGAAAATGAGACATCAGAGAAATAGCAAAAAGTATTTTCTGGCTGAAGAGTATTCATTTATTGCAGACTCTGAAAAGGTTTTCTAGTTGGTATTGGTAGATCCCAAGGGCTCAGCAGCACTCATCACACAATTATCACATACATAATTCATTGTAATTTGGCACAGCTGGTAATATGCACAGATGTTGCTGTGAGCACTGGGCAATATCAACTTGGAGTTTGTTCAAAACCTCTGTGTGGAAAAGAAGGATGAGATCAAGTGATGTGGAGAGTGGGGCTGGCTTGCACTATTCTGAGAAGATTAGTCAGTCCCTCAACCAATATATGAAAAAATAAATTGATTTTTAAATGCAGATTTTAGCCCCAGTCAAATACTATTTGAATTTCAGAACACTGAGCATGCTTATTATCACACTTAACAGAAATATTGTACTGTGCAAGTTTTGAATAGAGGGTAACATTGTTCTATCCTCCTGTATTTGTCACCAATCTTTTCTTTTAGGGGAAAAAGCTGGGAAGGGGGCAAGCACAAACTGATAAAGATTGATTATGGAAACTGGAAGCTGCACAGAGGGAGATTTAGGAATTAAGAAATTCAGTAATGTGATTGTTCAGCAGCACACATTTACCTGATCCCCTGCCAAAAAAAGAAAAAAAAACCAAAAACCTAGCAACTACCCTCCCTCTTCATAGTCTCAATTCAGGCTTGTAAATGCAAGCCACTGCTTTTCATACACATTGCATAATTAGGAATATTCCATGTCCCGCCTCTGAGTGGTGATAATGAGAACAGTCATCTTGCATTCCGCAGTAACCTTTACCTGAGAAAAAAAGGCATTTTTGAAGGAATCGGTAGCACATAATTCTGCCTTTACTTCATGCTTCCATACTTCTGTGAAGACAAAATTGAGCATTTGCCTGCTCACTGGCCTGCTAAGTGCCGCACGCTAGAGTGTATTCTCAAATTGAGATGAATAAAACCCACATGCTCATGATTATGTAACAGCTACTTAGAAAATGCCAGTAAGCAAATTCAAGAACATGATTATCAACACTAAATATGCAGCATTTCAAACGCTTTTCAAGACCACTGTCAATATTCCTGTCATGTATTTATATATTTGTACCTCTACAAAACTCAAGCACTTTATTTGCTATCATTTCATTAGTTTATTAATTCAGATCTAAGTTTGTTGAAAATTGCCCAGTAATACAGCATTTAATTATCATGACTGGTGTTTAACTTACTAAATATATGCAATGTATACCCACTACATTATTACTCCTACCTAATGAACTCCACGTGTTATCTATTTACTTGTACTTTACCTCATATTTGTATGTATCCATTGTTTATGTATGGAATAGGAATGGGAACACTAATTTTTTTGTCTTCATTTTGTTTATTTCTTGTTTTTCAGAGATTTTTGTGTTTGTTTTTCATTTTTTGCTTTTTCATTTTATTTTTTTGTTTTTCAAAAATAGTGCACACAATTAACAGTGCACTATTTGCTAATTGTGCACATTTATTTGCAAATAATGTGGTAGATTCTAAAGGGTGCGTGTGCAAACATGGATGAGCTGATTTTATAACATGCGTGCTCCAGTGCGAGCATGTTATAAAATCTAGGGGCAGCGAGCATGGATTTTACAATCCTCCTGCTCATGTGAGGGCGGCGCGCACATAGAGGGGAGGACTTAGGCAATTCCCGTGTGGCAACGCATCCCGGCCTTCTCCAGTTCCCTCTCAGTTTGCTCCAATTAAGGAGCGGACTGGGAGGGAACTTCCCTACCCCACCTACCTCCCCTTCCCTTCCCCTCTCCTCCCCATCCCCTAAATCCAAGTTGTTGGGTTTTTTATCTTTGTTCAGGAACTTACTTCAGTTCCCGAGCCCCATGGCCCACCCCTTCCAAGACTCCAGCACTTGAGCTCATACCAGCCTTTACGCACATGGCCGGGCCTCTTGGAAAACTCGCCCAGCGCATATAAGGCCCAGCCACACGCATAAAGGCCAGAATTTACGCACGCCGGGCATTTAAAATCTGCCCGAACATGCATTATTTTATAATGGTGCATCCTATTTGCAAATAAGGTTCACTGATTTGCTAATAGTGCATGCTAGTTGCAAACAGTAAGAGCAGGGCCAGACTCTAGGGCAAAGCTGGACAGGATCTTCTGTCTAACCAGCCATCTCCCGCTTGGGTTGAGTCTGCAGGTTCTGGTGGCCTGATGATCTTTGGCTGGAAATGGAGACAAGCTAGGTCTAGAGGCAGGGACTGGAACTGGAGGCCCTAAGGGAGTAGAGGCCACAGAGAGGACCATTGAGGACAAGACAAAGACTGGGCAGGACAGGACAAGACTAGGACTGGACCACGAGAAAAGGGCAAAGTATGTACAATGCAGGCTAACAGGAAACTAACAGAAAGCAAAGTACATATAAAATAAGACAATGGGAGAAACAGGCAAGAGGGCCTAAGCAGACCACATGGTTAGAGAAAGGCTAGAAGGCCTGAAGGCTACGAGGCAGAGCTAGAAGGTCAAAGAGGCCGCAGAATAAAGAGGGGAGGCTGAGGAGTGAGCAGGACAGGGCAGGAAGGCTGAGGAGGCTGCAAGACAGGGCAGAAAGGCCAAGGAGGCCACAGGACAAAGTAGGAAGGCTGAGGGGGCCACAGAATCAAGTCAGGAAGGCCAGAGAGGCCACAAGGCAAGGTGCAACAGGGTGGCTATGGAGATCACGCAGAAGGAAATCAATGCAAGGTAGGTCAGTGCAAAGAGGCACAAAATTGTGGGAGAGGCAGAGTTAAATAAGGTTGAACCTGTTGCATCAAGGAGGTGGCTGGCACAGGAAAGAGAGTGGCTTCATGAGGACGTCTTCTGGCAGGGAGGCTGCCAAGGGCCAGGAACATGACACTGACATTGGCTAGCCTTTTCAAATACGTTTTCACTGAATGTTGCTTTTTTGGCCATGTGATAATTTCATTGTTGCCACTATAATATGAAAGTCAACAGTGCAAAATTATGTCTGTTAATGCACGGTCCTTATGAATAAGTTGTAAATGGTGACTGTGAGATAATTCCCTATACATAAACCATGTGTATACAAATTTCTATGCTTCCTCATACCTTTTCTATATGTTAAAGAATATTCCTATTACAATGCACAGGTCAGCAAACTTTCTGCTATTTGGGATCCTGCCAGGTAGCTGTGACTTGAAAAGGCCACTGTGCCTAGTATGGCAGTTCTTATGTTCTTATTCAAACATTTATTTATTAATTAACAAGGACGATTTTGGATAGCCTGCATTCAATAATCTTCGAATGAAGAAATCATAAGCTGCTGTTGGTCAGCAAAATGTAACGCACAAGGCAGAACATAAGAAGAAAGTAATGATTCCAAGTAGACTGGATCATCATCTAGAATGGCTTTGAATGCTAGAGTGAGGAGTTAAAATAACTTGCAAGGTAATGGGCAACCAATTCAACTCTTTCAACCTTAAAGTCATATGTTCTTGCTTAACACAGCCTAGAATAAAATGTGCAGCTGAACTTTGCACAACTAGTAATACTTTTAGATGATTTTTAGTAGCCTAAAATAAATAATATCGCAGTAGCTTAAAGCAGATAAACTAAGGGCATGGGCAATCATTCTAAAGTTATCAACACACAAAATGTATTTAAGACGTTTAACAAGACACAGCTTATGAAAAGCATTTTTTATGACTGTTTTTATTCAAGTTCTAAAGGAAAGGCTAGAATCAAGTATAATCCCTTGATCAGGAGCTTCTGTTAAGAAAGGAAAAGTATAGCACTTAAAATTTACTTTCCCAATAGTTTCAGGTTCAGGGGAACAGCTTACCTGAAGAAATGCAGTTTTTGCTTTGCTTAATGCATCAGTAGAGTGCAAGCATGATGTCATGGTGCTGAGTGCATCCTGATGGGAAGAACTCCTTGGGAAATAAAGCTGTATATCATCTGAATACTGTTTATATTGAGAGCACCATGGGAAGTGATAAGTTTTCCTAATGGGGAGAGGGATTAAGGTTACTGCGGCCATTGCTGAAACATGAGGAATTCCCATGACAATGTCCCTTACAGAGAAAGATGCATATATATATTGACCAATTGGGTATGAGACAAAGTATTACTCAATCCACTTTAATACCGCACTGCCAACTCTGATCTCAACTAACCTACTTAACAGAATATGATAAAAGTGTTTAAAATGAGGAAATGACTCAAAATACCAAAATGACAGCTTCTCCTTCATCAGTCTTGCACAAGAGGGAGTTCAGTTGTTATCTTTTCCTTTTCAAGGATCTTCATTCAGTAGAAAACCAAAGAGATTTCTAAGTTGAAAAATATTTTGTTTTCATTGGAGCAATTGTATCTAATATCTGACGGTCTCCTGAATACCAGTGATCAATCAAACCTTGTGGGTCTGGTTTTGTTTAAAAAAAAAAAAAGACTGATCAAAGGTTTCCCAAAGTTAGCAGCAAAAGTTTTCTTTTGATCTAAAAATAATCTGCCTTTTCTCTGCCTTAGCACAAACATACTCAATACTTATAAAGATCATGTCATGGCCTTTATCATACGGGTTATTTCTGAAACAAAATGAATAAAACCCTGCATCTTCAAGCCAGAATAAAACCTGGCTTCACAGCCAGATTAAATGATATCCTCATGAATGCTAAAATTTCCTGATCTAAGAAGATCATGACATTCAACTTGGATATTCCAGATTAAGTGAAACAAATCACCAAAGGTTTGCTCAATACCTTGCAGAGTACGGTATACCACCAGAATATCTAACATACCTAAAATATTACTACAGCCATTGTACTAACAAACATTCAGCCTCCTAATGGCTGACTAATGGAAATTATTTTACCTCCCTTAATCCTTTCCTAAAACTAAATAGAAGTAACAAATTCAGGGGAGGGGGAACACATCTGAGTCAAAAATCAGATCATTTCTTCAAAACAACCCCCAAAAAATAGCCAACTTTGTCCTTTGAAGAAATATAATTTTTTCTTTAACTGGGCAAGAATTAATCAAAATTAATATAGCAATTACTTTATTAACATCCCCCAATTTTCCATCTAACTATTTCTGAAAGATTTGCTCATTCCTGCTCCTGCAGGGTGCCCTCTTTAGCCCTGAGGAGTGATAAGAATCATATAAGGGAGAAAGCGGAGACTGATTTGGCTTCAATATTTTCTCCAGGCAGCATTGGCACTATAGGTGCATGCCTGAACACAGAAAGGACATATTAGACTATCATGACATGTTAGCTTTGATTATGACAACTCTAAAAATATATATTATATTTTATAATATTTTTCTTTCTGCAGAGTATGACATATCTGATGTTTAATGCCATATGCGGTATAGATATTCTTTCTGACTGATACCTTGCATGTAGACTTGGTTTGAGTTTTGTAGACAAATGCAATGACAGAGCTATACATTTCTCTTGCAGAAAATATTTATTAAAAGGCTGAGTCAATCCTTCTTCCAGCCCCTAGAATTCTCTTCACTAATGGTGTAGTGAGCAATCAAAGTCTCCAGGGGGTTTAGTTGTTCCTACATGGGTGACCCACTTTCAATGCTTCTGGCATGGTTTTTCAAAACCCCCTTGACATTATCTTAATGACTCCCCTGTGACCGTACATCTGTAAGCCAGTTATAAGATACAGTGTGGTTAAACTGTGCACTGAAAATCAACTCACCGTTTTTTAACCCAAGCAGTAAACAAAATATTAACTCCCAATGCAGTAAATAAATGGTGTGTTTTAATATATCAGAAGTTAAAAAACACTCAGACTTGAATTACAATGTGTGCTCAGCCTTTTGTATAGGCTGAGAACACTTTTCTTCATATTTCCAAAATTTTTATTGAAAAGATACATTAACAATAAAAAAAAGATGCAAACCATCACATAGCAAGAAGTCTGCCATTATAAGACAAGGCACATATTCTGTTCCTGTATTACTCAGGCAACGTGGTTTGAAAGATATGCATTGTCTGGTTGATTTTAA
Source organism: Rhinatrema bivittatum (assembly GCF_901001135.1). Classification (NCBI taxonomy): domain Eukaryota; kingdom Metazoa; phylum Chordata; class Amphibia; order Gymnophiona; family Rhinatrematidae; genus Rhinatrema; species Rhinatrema bivittatum. The sequence continues at coordinate 583,728,671 of NC_042616.1, read as the reverse complement.
AATCCCTAAACGGGCCAAAGCCGGGAGATGTGCATGCAACTTATGTTATAAAATCGCTGCGTCTATGCGCATGCCGGCAAATGCACACCTGCTGATCTTATAACTTACCTCTAAACCTCTGAAAAACATATATGCCAAAAGCAAAAAAGGAGTATCTTCCTGTACAGATCATTTCGCAACACTGCTTCATAGTCCAATATGCTGAGAACACATTTTAACTCTGGCAGGAAAAAGCAGTCTGCTGGATTTATGATTTATGCAGCCAAATAAAGCACTTTTGTTGCCTGAGTAAAGGGGCATGGAATATATACTGTGGATCCATAAAGTCTAGAGGATGTGAATGAAGAGAAGAGGCATGGGGGTGGCTTGAGGGAATGATGGCTACTACCTGGAGATGAATATCCTTATTCAATAATGCAACTCCAACATCGATCTATGCTTCAACGGCAAGAAGAAATGTGGAAAAAAGAATTTGCAACCACATAAAAGCAGGGGAGTAGCTGGCTTGTTACGGCGGTTACTACCCCAAACCGAAAAATACCTGATACTTCACTTTCAATGCAAATCCAGCATAGCTCTCTGCTTCAATGGCAGGGGAGGAAATTTGACAATTCATGCATATTCAGCATAGCCCTCTGCTTCAACGGCAGGGAGTAAATTTGACACTTCACGCATATCCAGCATAGTCCTCTGCTTCAACAGCAGGGAAGCAAGACTGATGCTTCACTTTCAATACATAGCCAGCATGGCTCTCTGCTTCAACGACAGGGGAGAATGAAGAAAGGTTGATCTATATTCAGGCAACAGTCAACAAGGACTGAATTACATAGTCTGAATAAACAGATAAGCATGGGTGTAGCTTGCTTATTGCGGTGGTTACTACCCCTAACTAAATTAAGCTATTTCACTTAGGTGCAGTTCCAACACTGCTCTCTACATTAATGGTGGGGGTGGAAGGGAAATAGAATAAAAAAATGTTACTAAGAGCCAAGAGAAACAGATAAGTATGTGAGAGAAAAAAAAAAGTGCGAAAGCTTGCTGGGCAGATTGGATGGGCCATTTGGTCTTCTTCTGCCGTCATTTCTATGTTTCTATGTATCCATATAGGGCAGGATTTTCAAAAGGTTACGCATGGCGGGCCTATTTTCAAAACGCCTGGCGGTGGATGTAATGCCCCGGGACACGCGTAAGCCCCAGGTCTTGAAAAAAGGGGTGGGGTGGGGCAGTCCGGGACAGGGCGGGGGCGGGGTCAATGGCTCCTGGCTCTCTGAATTTAAAGGGGCCACGACAGGAAATAGTCACGGCCCCTTCTTGGGGACTCCTCCTTCCTGATTACTATTTAAGGCAAGGTCTGCTCCTCCTTTACTCCTTGGACGGATCTTCTGGCTTCTGACCCCCTGGACCGGCTTCCAAGAATTCATCTGGCTTCTGACCCCTGGACCGGTTCCGACTATTCATCGCTTCTGAAACCCTGGACCGGCTTCTGACCATTCGTCTGGCTTCTGACCCCTGGACCGGCTTCCGATCATTCATCTGGCTTCTGACCCCTGGACCGGCTTCCGAACATTCATCTGGCTTCTGACCCCTGGACCGGCTTCCGAACATTCATCTGGCTTCTGACCCCTGGACCGGCTTCCGACCATTCTTCTGGCTTCTGACTCCTGGACCGGCGTTCAACCTTCTTAGGCTTCCGACCTCGGACTGTACATTGACCTTTCTCTTTTCTTCACGGAGGTCCACCTAAGTCCAGGTGACCCCACGCACCCAAGGGATTAACTCGGGGGTAACGGGGCCGGTGTTGGTGAAGCTCCAGCCAGCCAGACATCAGTATAGCCTCGCCTTCTGACGGTAGGGACCTGTGAGGTTTTTCTCTCTCAGGTAGCACCAACTCTATCTCGGACTAAGGATCCACCTCTCAGAAACATAACAAATACATAATGTATCTGTGAGGGAGAAGGAGCCTTTGTATGTGAGAGAGAGATTGTACATAAGAATATAAGATATGCCATACTGGGTCAGACCAAGGATCCATCAAGCCCAGTATCCTGTTTCCAACAGTGGCCAGTCCAAGTCACAGGCACCTAGCAAATACCCAAACATTAGATAAATCACAAGCTACTATTGCTTATTAATTACCGTAATAGCAGTTTATAGATTTTTCCTCTAGGAACTTATCCAAACCTTTTTTAAACTCAGTTATACTAACTGTTGTAACCACGTCCTCTGGCAATGAATTCCAGAGCTTAATTATGCGCTGAGTGAAAATTAAATATCTTCAATTTGTTTTAAATGAGCTACTTGCTAACTTCATGGAGTGCCCCCTGGTCCTTCTATTATTTGACAGTGTAAATAACCGATTTACATTAACTTATTTAAGTCCTTATATGATTTTGTAGACTTCTACCATATCTCTCCTCAGTTGTCTTTTCTCCAAACTGAACAGCCCTAACTTCTTTCGCCTTTCTTCACAGAACAACCGATCTATGCCTCTTCTCTGCACTTTCTATAGTTCAGCTATATCCTTTTTGAGATGCGGTGACCAGAACTGCACACAGTATTCAGGATGTGGTCTCACCATGGAGCGATACAGAGGCATTATGACTTCCTCCGTTTTATTTTCCATTTCCTTCTTAATAATTCCTAACATTCTGTTTGCTTTTTTGATCGCAGCAGCACACTGGGCCAACGATTTCAATGCCAACGATTTCAATGCCTAGATCTCTTTCCTGGGTGGTAACTCCTAATATAGAACCTAATATTGTGTAACTACAGTAAGGGTTATTTTTCCTTTTATGCATCACTTTGCACTTGCCCACATCAAATTTCACCTGCCATTTGGAAGCCCAATGTGTTATTGTGCATTTGTGTGAGAGGGAAGATCAAATTTGTATGGCTCTACCTCCCCCAATCCCGGATGTTCACAGAGTGACTGGAAATCAAAAGATCCCAGGTATGGAGAGCAGGAGATTTTAAAATCCTTATTAGTTTTAATTATTAGATTAATGTTTCTGCTCTTTTGAAATATTTAATTTTGTGGGGGCAATAGAACATTTTTTAATTATTGGATTTTTTATTCATCAGATGTTTTGAAATATTTTATTGGTGTTTGTGAAATTTTGGATTCTCATTCATTAACTGGTTTGAAATATTTATTCTTTTTATGAATATGATTTTACTATAATGATTGATGTTTTATATTTCTTGATTTTATTATTTAATGTTTTTGAAGAAGGGTGACTTTCCTGTTTTTTCATTGTTGCTCTGCATGTAGAAGACAATAGCTCTCTGCTTCTTTATCCAGATACAAGAAATAGGAGGGCAGGAGATGTGCCTGGAAGCAGACAGCAAAGGAGGATCATTTTGAGGAGGATAAAAGGAGCTAGTGGATGTCATTAGGGACTAGGGGAGGAGCTGGGAGATGAGAGATATGAGAAGGAGCATATGTCTGTATGTGAGAGAGATGGGAGTGGGGGCAATGTTTGTGTGTCGGAGAGAAGGGAAGGGTGTATATGTGTGTGGGGAGGGAGGGGAGGGAAAAGGCAAAGCAGGACCAGAGCATGGTAGATACACCTCCCCCATCCCCAACACCAATTTGGATCCTCTCTCTCTTGATTTTGGATTCTATACCAAGACCCTGAAACATCCCTTCCATCCTACTCCCGGATCCTGGAGTCCTCCTTCTAATCCCTAATCCCAATTCCCCCTCATACCTCTTGCCCCATCCCAGATTCTCTATCCTCCCTCTCTTATCGTCCCCTTCTTCCTCCCCAGTTCTCCTTTTCTCTTCCCAATCCCCAGACTTCTCTTTCCTCTCACCATCATTTGTACGTTTACCCTCTATTTTTCTTTTCCATATCCCCAAGATCTCCTCCCTGTGCTGATATTTGAAATCCTTTTTCCTTACATAATAAAAACATAGAGGTCCATATTCAGTTTCTGTGCAGCTCAGCTGGGTAGCTGCATAAGATTATCTGGTTTAACTTTAGGAAAGGTCTGGGGGCTGAGCAGAGTTAGTCGGCTAAGTCCTCCCAGTTACACTCCTGCAATGCCCCATGTTATTTGACTAAATTCTAGCCAGATAAATTATTCCTACCGCAGAAAACTATGAGGCTATGCCTTAAATCTTCTACTTCCTGTGTTATCTGAATTTCTAGGGTGGGGGGAGAGAAGAGGTGTAACAGCACAAACAGTGCCTAAGGGTGGCAAAAGCCTCAATCTGTCACTGTTGATCTGGCCACTGAGCAGGGAAGAACCATGACTTGACTACTGCATAAAATTTTACAGGAAGATATATTATTTGCTTTCTGTGTGTGATGAAATCAAAGTGGAACATTTTTTCCGCTTTGTTTTCTTAAACTCTGCTGTTTCTTACTTGAGATAAGTTGCTGGTCATGGCCAGTAAGTTGTTCTTCCAGCACTGAGATGTGGTTTTAGGATATACTGACACTTATTAAGCAGCTGACAACTGTTATTATATTACTTGGAGATAAATAGTCACATATCACACACATTGGAATTACCAGATTCTTATGGTCAAGAATTTTATGTATCATGGCTGTTGAGCAGAAGTGGATTTTTAAACTTGACTGTTTACATCCGAAGGGGTTGAACAACGAGATTGAATGGCAATATTTTATTTAATATGTACAATATAATGTGGTTTCCTTCTTGCAACTCTTGTTTCTTTGTTCCCTGATTGGTTGTTTTAATCAGACACACTCCTTTCCTATTGGCTCCTTTCCTTCGCGCCAAAAATGCTCCCTTTAAACGCCGGGTTCTGTCTTTACTGCTCGCTCTCCTTGCCTTGTCAACTTTATGAATGTAACGCTGCATTTAAGGTATGTTTCATCGGCATAATTTTTGAAGTTATCTACCATTTGTTGTTGGTCCTATCTTTAAAATAATCTTATACATGTATTATTTACATTTCAGTTTTAAAGTGTGCATTCCATCCTTCCCAATGCAGCCTTCGGGCGAAACACGGGTCCGTGTCGGGGGACCCTAAAGAGAACTGTTCATGTTTGACAATTGAGCAATGGAGTTGCCGTTTTGAATAATAAAGAAATCTTTACTTAAAATCCTTAAACGTTTTGGACCTATTAAGTATCTTGCATCTCCTTTGACCTCTAAATTGAACAGACAGCAATAATCTGAAATTCACAGATAACCTCATACAGGTGACCCCAAAGTGTAATTTCTGCAAAGTAACTTCTAGTCCCAGGTGTCTTTAATTTAACAGCAGTGAACAGTGCCATCTGAATTCCAACCCCCCAAAAACTCAATAACTAGAAGTAACAAGATTCCAGCTTTTACTATGGTATACCAGTCAGTGAAATGAAACTTACTTTGACAAAAGCCTACTGAATCCAGGAATACAAAACTGATATACTGAAAATTCTGTGTGACACAGAGGTTACTACTGTTTCTAATGTGGCTCTTGTACAAAATTCAGAATTGTGTCTGCTGCGCCCAGCACAAACATTTTTGAGATTTCCTTTTTTATGGGTAATATATAGTTATAAAGTTTTGAAACATGTATTTACCTATTTTCCCACCAAATACAGTACTTGTAATAACGAAGTAGCCCCACCCCCGAAGAAGCCCAGAGAGGGTGAACCTTGTTGGGGCATGGTGAAATGAAGAACATTTCAAGTGGAAGATAACTGTTAGGGCATGTTGAATGAAGACAATAATCTGATAGCAATTTATAGTTATTTTACATTGTAACAATTGTTTTATATTTGTTATTTGTGATTTGATGTGTATTGTGTTTTGTATTATGTGATTTTGTGGTCCTTTTGTGATATTTTGTGTTGATATTTTATTAATTGCTTTTTATATAATGCATATTCAGATAATGATATTTTTATAAATGTTTCAAACATGTTTTATGTTTTAAATGTGTTTATTAACTTTTTAAACAATACTCAATAAACACATTATCCATATATATAGCATATCAAGGTCAATGGTTGGTTCTGCCCAGTGACCCCCTGTCACATATAGCAAAACTGTCCCCCCCTAACAGAACAACCCCTCCTACCCTCCTTCTCTCTCCATGCAAGGCTACATTTCATGAATAGTCTTAATCCTGACTGTATCCCGTACAACATCAAACCTATATGAATTTGCATTGTAATCTAGCCCTCAAAAGTCATTAAGAATCTGACTATAGGCCTTATGTGGCAACAACTGTAAATAGGAGTCCCATATTTGTAATAAAACTCTTCTTTTTCTGGACAAATCCATTTTTTCCACATTTCTCAGAGACACATATATCCTATAATGTCTCCATTGACTTAGTGTCAGTGAATCCGCCTGTAGCAATTATATATGGTGTTTTTGCTTTAGTATGACTACTTTTGTTTAAAAAAATCATTTAGGTGAATTTGATGTATTTTTATATATGAGAGACTTCTAATTACCTTCAGTTGTATTATACCATGTTGGTTACCCAGCACAAACATCATAGAAATCTTGCATTATAATAGTAGACGATAGTGCAGCGGCATGCTCTTTGCAGTTTTCTTTGACAGCTGCTTAAGTACCTGTGCTGACCACGCTGCATTTTGTTCCACTCAACCACATGAAAATAAAGAATAATCTTTGAAAAAGTGCAGTGCCTAAATTACCTCTAACTTCATCCTCTTTGCTTTTAACATACTTTTCCTTGCTGTTCAAGCCCAGGCAAAGAACAGGAAGAAAATGTAGACTCGTTATCTTGTGAGGTGGAACTAAATCACTATAGCAGCACTAATTTAAATGAACACCATGGGACTAACAGCAGTGAAATAGCAGGCACTTTGCTGCAGCATTTTTTTTTCCATATTCAAGAGCAAATGCTAGTGTTCAGCCCTAGAGATTAGGATCTGGTTAGAACACTAAATTGCTACATGCTATTAAAAAAAAATAAAATATTTTAAATATGCTTCAGAAGAAATTAGGGAAATAAGAAATTATAGTCTTTTTAGAGCTTGATCTGAAAGACTTCATGGAAAAAAAAAAGGGGAAAACCTCAATCATACCAGATAGGCGATCCTCATGCCCACCAGCTACCCAGCTATCTGCTATCCTAATAATTGAATTGCACATTACAAAAGTTGTCCTAAACCTTCCCTCCTGTGCATGGACCCCTGTAGACATATCCTTGATGTGAGAGAATAAAATGTCACCTGCAGGGCAGGTCCTAGCTACAGGATCATTTCCTGCTATACTAAGGTGATGGTATCCTGCCAGGTGACATTGCTTCTCCAAAGCAGCACAAAGGCTGCTTGACTGGAGTTGAAACCACCTTACTATGTCGCTGAAGGTCTCTTCTTTATACCACTCTGTCTGCCTCAGCTACTCCAGGTCTGCCATTCTGGCCTCCAGAGATCACGTTTTTGCAGCACATGCACAAATAGTACTCCTCGCCAACAGGTACATAATCATACATGAGACACTCAGTGCAAAAGACTGGATAGCCCTCATCTCACTGCTGAACTTCTGACTGTATCTTAGGGGGTCATTTATCAAAATGCGATAAGGCATTAAGGGCTTATCGCATGCGAAAAGCCCCGTTAACACATGCGAAAACGTGTTTAACGCATGCGATCGCACCATATCGTATGGTGCGATGCAAATTCAGAAAATAGGAGGAGTTAGGGGTGGAGAGTGGGCTGGGTTAGCCTGTCTGCAAAGAGCTATCGCACAGCCATAATGCCAATTTTAACTACACATCTTTGGATTGCATTAGGCTGTGCGATAGCTGCCGTGTCCATGCGGTATGGTTTCATTGCCATTTGCGATGACTCCCGTATGTCCTATTTCAGGTGAATTGATGGGTCCAGAGCCTTGGGGGAGAGAGAGAGAGAGAGAGCAAGAGAGAGAGAGAGCATGAGCGAGCCTGGCCATAATGTCATGGCCCATAGGTAGGTATTTGTATCCCTATGGTAGGCCCACCTAGTAACTCGAGGTGGGGTTTAGGTAAGAGTGTAGGGGGTTAGGGGCCACTTTGACATTCTACGTGACACCTACGAACAGAACGGTGGTCTCTTGTGAAGATTTGCTGGCCTTCGGAGTGAGGAAACTCACTCTAAGATGAGATTTGGGCAAGGTTCTCTCAACCTAGCTTGAGGGACTCTCTACCTCGGTAACATCAAGCTAGGTTGAGAGAACCTTGCCCAAATCTCATCTTGGATTGAGTTTCCTCACTCCGAAGGCCAGCATATCTTCACAAGAGACCACCGTTCTGTTCGTAGGTGTCACGTAGAATGTCAAAGTGGCCCCTAACCCCCTACACTCTTACCTAAACCCCACCTCGAGTTACTAGGTGGGCCTACCGTAATGATACAAATACCTACCTATGGGCCATGACATTATGGCCACTCTCTCTCTCTCTCTCTCTCTCTCTCTCTCTCTCTCCTGTGTGTCTATTACCATTAACAATGGTCCCCTGGTGGTTGAATGAAGGAACAACAGGTCTGGCACTTATCGCAGAATCTGAAAATGGTATCGCAATTTGTGCTAACTTAGCTCTTCACACAGGTAATTGCTATATTAGCATAAAACACACCCCTTTTGCTATTGCATGCGGTACTTATCACATTTTGATAAATCCACCCCTTAATTTGTTGAGTTGCTGAAGTTTTACAATCTGATTAAGAAGTAGGTATGTTTCAATTTAACGATTGTTAAATGTGATTAGAGTATTTAAATGTAATAGGTCTTGCTTAAAATATAAAGTTATAAAATTTGATAACTAGCTGATTATATTATTGAATAACCAGCAACAGGACTAAAATTAGTCAATCACTAAAATCGGGAGAAATTGAATGTTATTCTAAATCACTTATTAACAGAGACATGTGATCAGGGCCTTCATGGGATTTAGTGAATCCCCAGCCCATAGGCATTAGAGATGTGAATCGTGTCCTCGATCGTCTTAACGATCGATTTCGGCTGGGAGGGGGAGGGAATCGTATTGTTGCCGTTTGGGTGTGTAAACTATCGTGAAAAATCGTTAAAATCGTGAGCCGGCACACTAAACCCCCTAAACCCCCCCCCGACCCTTTAAATTAAATCCCCCACCCTCCTGAACCCCCCCCCCCAAATGCTTTAAATTACCTGGGGATCCGGCGGTGGTCCAGAACGGCGGCGGTCCGGAACGGCCCCCTCAATAGAATCGTGTTGTCTTCAGCCGGCGCCATTTTTCAAAATGGCCGCCGCAAAATGGCGGCGGCCATAGACAAAAACGATTCGACGGAGGAGGTCATTCCGGACCCCCGCTGGACTTTTGGCAAGTCTTGTGGGGGTCAGGAGGCCCCACCAAGCTGGCCAAAAGTTTCCTGGGAGTCCAGCGGGGTTCCGGGAGCGATTTCTTGCCGCGAATCGTTTTCGTACGGAAAATGGCGCCGGCAGGAGATCGAGTGCAGGAGGTCGTTCAGCGGCGGTCCGGAACCCCCTTCCCCCGATTTACGATTTTTTAACGATAAATCGGGGGAATTGGTATTGTATCATGGCCCTAACGATTTTTTGACGATTTAAAATATATCGGACGATATTTTAAATCGTCAAAAAACGATTCACATCCCTAATAGGCATTGCTATGGGATGGCAAGTGCTACCCCAGTTTTATACACATAAGTAGCTTCTATTTGTGTATACCATATTTATAAAAGTTGAAAATACGTGCGTATATTCACTTTTGCGTGCACATTACGCATGTAAAAAGGGGATGGTCTGAGGTGTTCTGGGATGGGATTAACAGTTAAGTGCATAGATTGCTATTTTAAAAGACACATGCATACATTTTCCAACTTACTCGTGTATTTTTACACTTGCCAGTTATCTGGTGTAAGTGAGATCAGATGTGATCATTGTGCAGTGCTGATAGGATGGGAGGGCTGGGGGAGCTTAGGCTAAAGAACCAGGAGGGTCTCAATGACCTGGAGAAGTACTGGGTGAACTGATGGACTAACTGGTAAACTAGTTGGTTAATTTCCTGAAGGCATGCATGATTTTAAATTGGCTGATTTATGCATGTAAATCGGGACTTATGTGAGTAAGTCCTTGTTTACTTTCAAGCATAAAATATATGCACAGACATATATAAAATAGGTGGGTAAACTATGGACATTCAATTCATTGATATATGTGATTTCAATACATTGCATGTATTCACGTGTAAGCCTATGTACGCGCTTATGTTGTGTGGTAGTATTATTGTATTTTATAAAATACTGTAACAAATATGCACGTGGCCACATAAACGCATACATGCCACCATGTAAAATTTTTAAATGTTATCCTCAAAGTCTATTTTCACACTATACAGACAATTGTGACACAGGCAAATATAATACAAAAGCAGCATCTTTCAAGGATGTCTCTTTTATGATTCATTGCATTTCATTGCTAGTAGCTGTTCTTATTCAATGGGTACTAATGTGTAGGTACTTGTGTCCTTTTCAACATATGTCTGGATTTTTCTACTGTAGTAAATATTAGGGCAAAACGAATACACAGTCCTGTTTATAAGTTAGTGAACACCTATTAAGCCAATAGGGATTTGTATTCATTTGAAACAAATGGGTAAAATGCTAGGGGTTTGCATTTGTTTTCGCCGTATTGGCAATCCGCAATATATATGTCCCTATTTGTTATATTCGTGGGGAGGCGAAATGTATCGCGACTCCCCACGAATATGACTTATCATCCGTTTCATTGGTCACACTGTGCACTGCACGCGCATGCTTTTCTTTGCCGCCATTTGCAATCAAAGGGGCCGATTTTAACTTTAATTCCTATAAAATCCGCGTGTGCCGAGCCCGAGGGGAACCCCGATGGCTTTCCGCGTTCAATCCAAGGCCCTCTGAAATTGAAGCGGCCTCGGAGGGAACGTTTTTTTAGCCCCACCCACCTTCATCTCCTTTCCCCTATCTAACCCACCCCCCAGCCCTAACTAAATCACCCCCCCTATCTTTGTTGTAGGCTCCGACACAGGCCGCCCCTTGCCCCGCCCCCATACCGCCCATTTTTGCAAGCCACAGGAAATATGCGCATCCCAGGGCTTGCGCACGCCGCCAAGCCTATGCAAAATAGGCTCGGCGTGCGCAGGGGTTTTTTTAAGGGTTACGTGCATAACCCTTTTAAAATCTGCACCAAAAGATGCCATTTCACTGTATCCAGAGCCAACCAGCCCTTTCCTGTGAGTCATCAGTGACTCACAGGAAAGGGTCGGACAGGTTGGCAAGGATACCGGAATGCAGCGTATCAGCGCTTACATTTTGTGAAATGCACTGAATACAGCCAATCGCGATGTCATTCAGTGCTCAGTGACGATTTTACTGATGACCCAGCACTATATATATTTCAGCATGAGTCGTGCCATGCACTTTCTTTGCAGGGGTGGTGTGGGGAGGTGGGCTTTGTGGAAGGAGGCTGCACTGAGAGCTAGGCTAGTTAGTAAAGAGAAAAAAAAGCTATTTATTCTTTATTTGGCTGCAGTGCTAGCTAGAGCTGTTTGTGTTTTAAGCAGTTTATTATTTAAGTGATCTGAGACGGTCTCTGTGTGCCAAGGAGAGAAGCTGCTAGCAGTGCCATTTTTTTTTATTCCCCTCTGGGCTAGGCTGCAAGCAAGCACGATTTGGGTGTTGTGGCTGGGAGAGATATACTCAATTTCGCTAGAATTTGCATTGGAAAATATATTTCATCGATTTTTATGCTGTGCCAACAATTCCAGCTTTTTAAAACTGAGTTTGTTTAATTCAACTCACTCAGTCTCTCTGTGCACTGGGCTTCAGTGGGCAGTGGGTAGTTAAACAGACTGAACTTTATTATCGGGACGGTCTGGGCAGTGAAATCTCCAGTCTGCCTCTTTTGTGCTCACAAGCAAGCTGCGTGTGTGTGCACATCACACACTCCCCCATTAAAGTTAAAAAGGCACCAGTCGCAATCTAAATTCTTTGTAGGGGCAGGCAGTTCCATCCAGAAAAAAATGAAATCTGACCATGATGCATCACCATCGCCACCACCTATTTCTGGCCCTGTAGTTTTGGAGGTGAGGGAAGGGGAGGCTGAGTCATGACTGACAAAATGTCGACACCCAAAAGCAGTAGGGGGACAGAAGTCTCGACTAACACTTAGCGTTGACAATGTAGCACAGTCACTGTTTGCTTCTGATTCAGATGAAGAATCATCTTGTGTGGGATTCTCATCTGAAATGGAAGAAGTAATAGCTGACGAAGCTTTAGGAGGATCAGTTAGTCCTGTCTTAGCCTCCACTTCAGTGCAGCAGGGGAGATATGAAACTGATGAGGAGGAGGAAGAGCAGTCAGCGGAGGCAAAAAGGGTGACCAAGGCCCCTGGCATTGCTTCTCAGGGTACAACCACTACTTCAGCTCCAGTGCCAGCATCCACCCCCAAGGCTTTAGAGAAGGGAGGAGCACAAAAGACATCTGCGATCTGGAGCCACATTAAAGTAACGGATGACCCACATTTTGCTCAGTGTAATTACTGTGGCAGGGATATTAGCAGAGGCAAGCAAATGGGACATCTATCTAATTTTGGCATGATGCATCATATGAAGAGGCAACAACCAACACGATTACTGCCAACTGGGGATGGTGGCAGTACCAGTCAGGGGACCCCTTCCAAAGAGAGTAAAGTGGTTCAAAAGCAGCAGAGTCAGCCCACGCCCTCATCCCCTTCTAGCAGTCAGGTGGCAGGCCAGAAACCCCCTGACATGTGGCAGAAGCAACAAACCACCATGGAGGAAATGGGGTGGAGTGCGGTAACACTATCCCGGGGTAGGAGGCAGGCAGCCTCAAAAGTTGTAACCAGGAGCATTGGGGAAATGATTGCCCTTGATGACCAGCCCTTGCAGTTAGTGGAGAATGTGGGTTTCAAGCATTTTCTGAAAGTCGTAGTTCCAAATTACAAAGTCCCTTCCAGAACCACATTTAGCAGAAAGGTCATCCCCAGCCTGTACAAGCAGTGTCGCAGTCGCATGCATGCGCTGCTAGCTAAGGCAGAGGGGAGAGTGCATTTTATCTGCGATATCTGGACCGCCATGAATGCTGCACACTCTTACCTCTCCCTGACAGCACACTGGTGGGACCTGGCTGAGGCAGGGGCAGCCAGCAGCTCTATTACTGAACAAGAATCAGAGTGGAGGAGGGCTTTACTGCACACCCACCTCGCGGACCAGGCCCGTACCACAGTCAATATTCTAGCATGCATCAGACAGATGCTGGAGGGCTGGCAACTACTTATGTCCATACGTGGGCATGACCTCTGTCCTCGACTGCTGTGCCTGTCCGTCAAGGCCTTATGTCCCTACGTGGGTTTCACCTCTGTCCTAGATTGCTGTGCCTGTCCGTCCAGGTCTTATGTTCCTACAAGTGTTTGACTTCGATTGCTGTGCCTGTCTGTCTAGGCCTTATGTTCCTACAAGTGTTTGAACTCGATTGCTGTGCCTGTACATCCAGGCCTTATGTCCCTATGTGGCATTGACTCTGTCCTTGACTGCTGTGCCTGTCAGTCCAGACCTTATGTCCCTACAAGGGTTTGACTTCAATTGCTGTGCCTGTCCATCCAGGCCTTATCTCCCTACATGGGATTGACTCTGTCCTCGGCTGCTGTGCCAGTCCGTCCAGGCCTTATGTCCCTAAGGTTTTTGACCATGTAGAATAGTGCACTGCATATATCCTGCACATATGTAGTTATAGCACTATGAAGCACTGATTACTGAACTTGTCAGAGAATTATCCAGCACAGATGACATCATTCCTGGAAGGATGGAACTAAGTTTGTTATTCTAACTGATAAGAAGAGGCCTGTGGCCTATAGGAAGAGCAAGCTGCTGTACACATGTTAACATATATATTGATTGGTTATTAAAGGTAAAGGGTGTGGATTATGCAGATGACTGATAATAGCAGACCCCAGACCCTTTATAAGCTGATGCACACGTGAAGAACACTGAGCAGATTTTAAACAGACCTTGTACACCTTTGCTTGTACTAAATTCTTTCTGTATTTTTCTGCTCCTAGAGGAATTATCCGCCTTCCTCTATATAATTACCTGTATTAATAAACCCCTTTCTTTATTACCGTCTGAAGCTGGTATTTATTCTGTAATTAGACACAGGGTTCGCCCCTCTTTTAACATCTGGAGGCACCGCTGGGATTCACAGGAAAGGATTCGCGCCCTTTCCTGCGTCTCACAGGCTATAGCAGTGCGGAAACTGCTTAAGGCTTTTGACTAATTAACCAGTTCCACTTAGGGTGACCTGGGGTCATTAGCGTACTTTAGTACTGGCAAGATCGTGAAGTGAGTCCGGTGGCTGCCACGGAGGTCACGATTAAACTCTCCATCCTTCGGATCCAAGACGTTGGTCCCAGGGGGGAGTCGATTGGTTCATTGGGTATGTATGGGATTTAATTTTAATTTTTTTTAAGAAAAAGTGATTGATTTGATTAATGTTTCAGTTATCTATGTCTTCTCTTTTATTTTTTACTATAGTTTGTTAGTCTGCAAGACCTAGTTTAACTTGTAGTTCGTGCTTCTTTTGAATGACATTCCTTACTGTCTGTGGAATCTGCTTTCGAGTACTTTTTTTTTTCCAGCTATGTGTGTGTATACCAACGAGCTAATTTAGCAGGTTTTGTTCTGTATTATTTCAACCTTTCAGACTTTCACTTCAGTTTGGTGTTCTAGTGCAGATTTTCTACTCCCCCTCTCCCCCTCCCTTTTTTTCTCTCTGATGTTCCATTTATTGTAGTTGTAAACCTTCTGCATTCTTTTCTCCTTTGCCTTAACTTTCTTCCCTCTCTCTCTCTGACTGTTTAATTTGCTCTGTTTAAATGCTGTCTGTTTTTCTACTTTCTCGCTTGCACTTCCTTGCTTCTGCTTGCACTTTCTTTGTTTCTTGAGGCGGGAGACGCCTTACCCTCGCCCCTCTCCTTCCCCCCCCACCTTTGCATTCCTTTGCATTCTTGTGCCAAGTGGCGACCGGTTTCTTTGTCTGGTGTTCATCCTTCTCTCTGCCACCTCACTCTCCCTCCTCGCCCCTCCCAACTCCCCCCCTCCCTTGTCTCTTCTCTGTGCATGTTGGGTACTTGAGTTTTGCTTCCCCACCCTTTAGCTTTGTCCTTTTTTGGTGCTGTGCGTTGTCACGCCCCATCCCCCTGCACATTCCTTCCTGCTTACGTCAGAGCCTTCTCGTGTCTGGCTTTCTTTGTTTCTCTTCACTTTGGGCATTGGCCCACACCTCCCCCCCCCCTCCCTGCCCTGCTTCGTCCTCTGTAAATGCATTGCATTCTGGTTTTGTTAGTTTTTTTCTCTCTCTGTGTCTTTCTCTGCCTGTTTGTCTTCTCCTATTTTTTGCTGTGTTGATTTTCTTTCACTTTCGTTTTCTTTGTGTGCCTGGCTTCCCTTGTTAGTTTAACTGCAGCTATTAAAGTTTTATGGCTTCACTGCTCATGCGTCTGTTCCTTGCCGTTTCCTGCAAAGTTTCTGAGTTCTTCTTTTCTTGCCTGCTCCCTTCCCCCTCTTTGTTCAGCGCTCACGGAGCGCTAGGAGAGAGTGTAAGGGTTGGAGTTGGCCCCCATCTCCGTGTATCCCCTGTAACCGTATTGCATTCTGGTCTTCTTAGTTTTTTTCTCTATGTGCTTTTTTGTGCCTGTCTATTGCCTTTACTGCTGGCTGACTTCATCTGCCCCCACCTTTGGGGTTTCCAATTCCAGGTTTCTGGTTTCCGAGCAGCTGAGAGAACGCCTGCTGTGTTCATTGCTGTTCCTTTTGCATTTCAAAAGGGCGGGCTTTTTCTTTCCCTGTTTTTTTTAACTTCCATTCAGCCCACTGCTTTGTGCTGTCTTTACATCGCAGGACAGGACATGCTAACCCTGCCCTCACATAAAAACAAAAAAACTGGGAGAAGTTACTTCAAAGACTATTTTAACTGATATTAAATATGTTTTCAATGTTCCGTACTTCCCCTCCCTTACGTAGTTTACGCTCGGCATTTCTTGCTGCTGAGTTAAGTGCCTGGGTTATTTGGACGTTAGTGCTCCTGCCCCACCCTTTGGAATTTCTTTCTTTGCTCAGAGAACGGAGGTGATCCCCCCTCCTTTTTTTCTGCCTGCTGTCATGTTACAATTTGTGGCTTGTTAGCACACAGACACAGAACGCAGGGGGAGCTTCAGCCCCCCCCTTCTCCTGCCACTGAATTGCTTACTTTCCTTTATATAACAGTTTTTCTGCCTTCCTGCCTGCAAATGTTCTGTTCCTTTTTTTTTAGCTCCCGTTAGTTTCTGAACCACTTTTGTGATTTACAGTTACTTTCCTTTAATTATCTGTTTGATTTCTTACCCTTTTGCTCCTCTGGGATTTTTTGGTGCATGATGGGAATTGCAGTTTTTGCATGGGAGTTGACTTGCCTACTTTTAGCATAGTTACTGAGCCCTGAATTTTGGACATCTACACTGCTGTCCTTCTTTCTAGTTAACCGTTCCGGTTTTTTTTTTCTTTGTTCTTTGTTTCAGATGAGAGGCGCAGGGCAACTCTCACCTTTCCCATCCCCCCAGCCCCTCCCTCGCAAATTCCTGTATCAGGGGGAGGGCAGACACCATCAGTCTGCTTCGCCCCTATTCGCCCCCCCTCTCTTCCTGTAGTGTTAAGTTGTGAATTGAGAGCCCCAGGTATTGGCCTTGCCTCCTGGGATTGGTAGTCATTTTCTTGTGTCTCCTCCCATTCCCTTGTCCCCTTCCGTGGTGCTTGGTGGGAAGTGAAGTTTTGCTAACTGATTCCTTGCTCCTTATCTTAGTGCCTCTCGGTGCCTGTCTGTCATGGCTCATGCTGAGTCCTCTGGCGGCTGACACCCCCTCCCTCTGCCATTCCCTTTATTCCTGTGTTCACTGCTTATTATTTTCTGCCTGCATTGCTCTGGTCCGTGCTCTGTCTTTACATGAACATAAACATACACCAATAAATAACTCTTGAACCTTGTGAGCTCTCTCTCTCTCTTTTTCTGTTTATTATTGTCCTCTGTCCTGTGCTATCCTTTCCATTGCTCCCAGCTCTGCCTGCACAGCTGACTTTTATGGCATCCTCTGCTAGGACATATTTTCAGGATACTACACGCAGGTTATTTCTTGGTTTTAGGTATTATATAGTTCTTACATTTTATTTGCAACAGCTATATTTTCTAAGTTCCGCCCCCGCAGGGTTTTGGCCAGTGCTGAGGCCATCCCTAGTCTCCCTCTCTGGTGGGACAATTTACAGGGTGCCGCAGATTTCCAGCGTTTCCTTTCATCCTCCTTGCTCTATACATCCTGGACTTTTACTGTTTTTAGGTTTCATTACATTCTTTCCTTTCATTTGCCTATGGCCAAACCAACATACACATACACAATCAAAAGAGACTCCATTTTCATAATTTGCTCTGTTTAGTTTACTGGAAAGCGTACCCTCCCCTGCACTTTTAGTTTTCTCCTTTCTCTATTTATCCCTGCCCAATGTTTGTATATTACTATTTTCTACAGGAGTCTGTGATCAGTTGGCTTTGAGGGCATTATCTGATGCAGTTTGCGGGGATCTGCCTTCATGTTTCAAGCTCACAGCTTGTCTCGCTGTGCGGTGACGGAGATAGGGTTTCTCACAGGAAGGTGATAAAGGCTGTACGTGTGTTTAGTTTAACCATGGATTAGCAAGGAATTGAACGTTACTAAGACAATTCATAGTTCTTGGGACATTGAGTAACATTTGAATTCTTTAGCAGTCAGGATTCTGTCTTTTTCACGGTATACAGTGCTTTGGTCGTTGCGCTGGCGCACTTACAGTACAGCCCTAAGTCTTTTCTTGTACACTGGAAAATTGCCCTTATGTATCTGTTACATGTTCTAATTAATGATGTTTCCTCATTTCACAGAGGTGAAGGTTTTCCCCGGCAGCGCAAGAGTTATCCCGGTAACAATGATTTTGTCACAGGTCTGTCTTTCAGAAAAAAAAAAAAGAGTGGAAGCTGAATATTAATGAGCACAGCACCTCCTAGTGGCACAGCCATATTAAAGAACCTAACGTAGCTTTATGACTGCAGTTTGCTGAATTCATATCAGGATATTTAGTTTCAATTGAGCTGTAATTCCTCTAACCTTTATCTGTTCTCAGATTTTATGTTTCCCCAGGTCAATAGTCGTTGGACCATTTGAAGATTACCTTTTCTCCTTTTTCTCAGTTTTTCATTGTTTTTTATTTTTCAACAGATTGTTTTTTGCTTTTTCTTTTGTTTTTATTCTAGATCGATCTAGACATTTTCTCAGTACTTTTTCACGCTTTTTTTTGGCCTACCTTTATTTTTGATCAGGGGTTTGAGCTCATCAGAAGTAAACCATGTGTTTCTTGTTTGTCTTCTGTGTCCTGATGAATGAGTGCCGTTGTGTGTCAAAGTTTAATGTTCTTTGTGATGTGATGTCTGTGGTGAACTCTTCTCCCTAATTAATCTGAATTTGTTTTGCCCTTATGGTAGCTTCTGATCAAGTAACCTACCTACTGTCGAACTGCACGGCTTTGTCTCCTGTCCCTGACGCGCACTAAGCTGAATGACCTGTTTTCCCCCATCTGCATCATTGAATTCAAAGATTATCCTGACTTGGACTGTGAACTGTTTTCAAAGACTGCCATCATACATCGTATTCATTGTTTTTGTCTTGCTCAGATGCTGTTTGGACCTATGTGCCAATTGCCATTATTTGGACAGAATTAATGCTGGTTTTTCTAAATTTTGTAGTATCTTCTCTTGTCTAACCCCAACCTCTTATATCTTTATATGATTATGTAATATGCTTTTCTTCACCCATTACCCTTGTCTATGAAAGCTGCCTTGATTACATTACCCACTTACTATATCCCACTGATTGCTCTCTTAGAACGAGATATGCCCCAGTATGGTCAAATGTTTTCTTGAATCCCTTATCCCTGGACAATGTTTTATCCACTATTGGGCCTACAGATGCTTTGTCACATGACTGCACTTGCCTGATGTTTCAACAGCCCTTTTTCTTTGCCTTCTTTTCTTTGTTACTATCAGTTTGCTTTTGTATTTTCAGTTTGGTATTCACTTTTTGCATTAACATGTTTATCCTTCTTTGTGCATTATACTTTTGGAATGGCATACTCCCTGTATGCACCACTGACCCGAATTGTAATGCTTGCATCACAGTAACTATAGATGGTACGACTAAAACTTCTACTCTGCTATACAAATTCCCTTATGATTGTGAAGGGACAGTTACATATTTTTCCCATAATTCCACACAATACAGTGTATGTGTAGACAACCATTACCTGTTTTGATCCTACTGAAGTCCCTGCCCAACAATGGATACAAGTCCATAAATGAGACACTCCTCAAGATCTAGTTATGACATTTGCCCTTTGACTCCCTACCGAAAGGTCGGTTTCCCTCATTTTTAAGTATATTCCCTACCCGCATTCTGGGATTTGACCTATAGATGTGGTAATGATTTGGCTTGGCCATACACACCCTTATCCTTTAACTATCAGGTTTTTCTCTGGATCTCCCCTTTTCTTATGTGCATATATATTTCTGCTACATCAGAGTACGTTATATTCATGCTGTTCTATTTGCTGTAAGCTATTTTTAGCATTTTTCCACTCGTCTTACTGGTGGTACCTCTGCATCTCTTTGACTTATTCTTTCTTCTACAGCCTGTATCTATAGTAATTACTTTGCTGGCTTTTTATATTCCAATATCCTATTCCCTTTATACTCTGATTTCTCTGTAACCTTTTTGAACATTTCTTCCTGTAACACTTCCTCTCAGATTTTACCTGGAGTTTGTTTACACCCTCTTACAAATATTTCTTAGTAGTTTTGTGGCCTTTGTCCTTATTCTGAGATTGATCTCCTTGTAGAAATTTACCCATTCTAACTGAGGCTTCCTCTCACAAGGATATGCAACTGTACCTACTCCTACCTATGACCAGAACATGCCTTATGTTTTTGTTGTTTTTCCTTCTCCTCCTTGTCCATTCCAATGGACTACCTCTTCATGTTTTCTCTGTACCTTTTGAGAATGATATCTAACTGCTCTGATAGGTTATCCCTCCTGATTGCTATATTTGTGACCCCCATGTGTAAAAGCACCGATCCTATCTCATGTAAAGCACAGTGGATATTGGCCCACTCCATTGTTGCAACAAAGTGCATTCATAGACCTTACACAGTATTACACACTATAGCTATAGGCAATTCTTCTTGTTTATCTCAATCTTTTCTCAACTATACCATGTAAGCTCAAATGGTAAATTCTTATTGGCTCAATATTGTAACCTATTAGGATGGCTCTTGGGGTTATGGAACTCCAATTTATATGTTGAATCGTATTATAAGATTGCAAGCTGTTGTTGAAATAATTACTAATGAAACTGCTAAAGCACTGAGAATATTAGCCACTCAACAAAAGGGTTTTTGGAATGCTATTTATCAGAATCATCTAGCATTAGATTATAATCTAGCTGTAGAAAGAGGATTATGTGGTAAATCTAACCTCAGTAACTGTTGTCTTCAAATAGACGACAAGGGTGAAGTGATTGAGGAAATCACTCGGAACATGATGTCTATAGCACATGTACCGGTGCAAACCTGAAAGGACTTGATGTCAGTGATCCATTTGGATCCCTTGGCTCATGGTTTTCTAGTTTAGGTTCAGGATTCCAAATTCTAATTGGCTCCATGTGTACAATTGCCTTACTTGGGCTAGTTGTTTGTCTCTGCTTATCATGCCTCTGTATCTGCCTACGAAGATGCTGTGATCAAGTTTCTGAAATGCTGGTGACACAGACTAGCACTCGGATCATGCTTAATCAAGCTGAAACCTTGAACCTGATGCTTTTGGATTCTCATGCTGACACTGCATCATTCCCCACCACCTGTAATGACTATCTGTGAAAAATGAGCATATCGGTACGAAGACGGGTAATGTCTCTCGCCAGTAAGGAGTAGCCTTAACTAGGCTGGGCAGCCTAAGACATGGCGATATGTGACTCAGATAGGTATGAAGGGTTCTTAGCCAATCACCCTTCACAGGGGGATATGTAGAATAGTGCACTGCATATATCCTGCACATATGTAGTTATAGCACTATGAAGCACTGATTACTGAACTTGTCAGAGAATTATCCAGCACAGATTACATCATTCCTGGAAGGATGGAACTAAGTTTGTTATTCTAACTGATAAGAAGAGGCCTGTGGCCTATAGGAAGAGCAAGCTGCTGTACACATGTTAACATATATATTGATTGGTTATTAAAGGTAAAGGGAGTGGATTATGCAGATGACTGATAATAGCAGACCCCAGACCCTTTATAAGCTGATGCACACGTGAAGAACACTGAGCAGATTTTAAACAGACCTTGTACACCTTTGCTTGTACTAAATTCTTTCTGTATTTTTCTGCTCCTAGAGGAATTATCCGCCTTCCTCTATATAATTACCTGTATTAATAAACCCCTTTCTTTATTACCGT
Source organism: Rhinatrema bivittatum (assembly GCF_901001135.1). Lineage (NCBI taxonomy): Eukaryota > Metazoa > Chordata > Amphibia > Gymnophiona > Rhinatrematidae > Rhinatrema > Rhinatrema bivittatum. The sequence goes on along the minus strand of NC_042616.1, from coordinate 583,707,139 downwards.
CTGAAGCTGGTATTTATTCTGTAATTAGACACAGGGTTCGCCCCTCTTTTAACAACCACAATTGCTGTGCCTGTCCGTACAGGCCTTATATTCCTACAAGGGTTTGACCTCGATTGCTGTGCCTGGCCTTCCAGGCCTTATGTCCCTATGTGGGATTGACTCTGTCCTCGATTGATGTGCCTGTTCGTGCAGGCCTTATGTCCCTACAAGGGTCTGACCTCGATTGATATGCCTGTCCGTCCAGGCCTTATCTCCCTAGGTGGGAATTACTCTGTCCTGTATTGCTGTGTCTGTCCGTCAGGCCTTATGTCCCTACATGGCATTCACCTCTGTCTTCGATTGCTTTGCCTGTCCATCCAGGCCTTATGTCATTACGTGGGATTGACTCTGTCCTCGACTGCTGTGCCTGTCCGTCCAGGTCTTATGTCCCTACATAGGATTGACCTCAATTGCTGTGCCTGTCTGTCCAGGCCTTATGTCCCTACGTGGGATTCACTCTGTCCTCGATTGCTGTGCCTGTTCATCCAGGCCTTATGTCCCTACAAGTGTTTGACCTCGATTGCTGTGCCTGTCTGTCCAGGCCTTATATTCCTATGTGGGATTGACTCTGTCCTCGACTGCTGTGCCTGTCCGTCCAGGTCTTATGTCCCTACATAGGATTGACCTCAATTGCTGTGCCTGTCTGTCCAGGCCTTATGTCCCTACGTGGGATTCACTCTGTCCTCGATTGCTGTGCCTGTTCATCCAGGCCTTCTGTCCCTACAAGTGTTTGACCTCGATTGCTGTGCCTGTCTGTCCAGGCCTTATATTCCTATGTGGGATTGACTCTGTCCTCAGCTGCTGTGCCTGTCAGTACAGGCCTTATGTCCATACGTGGGATTGACTCTGTCCTCGATTGCTGTGCCTGTTTGTCCAGACCTATGTCCCTACAAGTGTTTGACCTCAATTGTGTGCCTGTCTGTCCAGGCCTTATGTCCCTATTTGGAATTGACTCTGTCCTCGATTGCTGTGCCTGTTCATCCAGGCCTTATGTCCCTACAAGGGTTTGACCTCGATTGCTGTGCCTGTTCGTCCAGACCTTTTGTCCCTACGTGGGATTGACTCTGTCCTCGATTGTCCTCGATTGCTGTGCCTGTTCGTCCAGGCCTTATGTCCCTACAAGGGTTTGACCTCGATTGCTGTGCCTGTCCGTCCAGACCTTATGTCCCTATGTGGGATTGACTCTGTCCTCGACTGCTGTGCCTATCCGTCCAGGCATTATGTTCCTATGTGGGATTCACCTCTGTCCTCGACTGCTGTGCCTGTCCGTCCAGGCCTTATGTGCCTATAAGGGTCTGACTTAGATTGTAAGCCATCTGGGGATAGGGAAATACCTACAGTACCTGAGTATAATCCACTATGAAGTGCTGCAAAAGTGTGAAAAAAGGAATATAAAGACATTAAAAAAAAATTGCTGTGCCTGTCCGTCTAGGATTTTTGTCCCTAGGGGGGATTGACTCTGTCCTTGATTGTTGTGCCTGTCCATCCAGGCCTTATGTCTCTACGTTGGACTGACTCTGTCCTCGACTGCTGTGCCTGACCATCCAGGCCTTATGTCCCTAGGTGGGATTGACACGGTCCTGTATTGCTGTGCCTGTCCGTCCAAGCCTTATGTTCCTATGTGGGATACATCTCTGTCCTCGACTGCTGCCTGTCCATCCAGGCCTTATGTCCCTACAAGGGTTTGACCTCAATTTCTCTGCCTGTCCATCCAGGCCTTATGTTCCTACAAGTATTTGACTTCAATTGCTGTGCCTGTCCATCCAGGCCTTATGTTCCTACAAGAGTTTGACCTCAATTGCTGTGCCTGTCCATCCAGGCCTTATGTCCGTATGTGGGATTGTCCTCTATTGCTGTGCCTGTATGTCCAGGCCTTATGACCCTACAAGGGTTTGAACTCGATTGCTGTGCCTGTCCATCCAGGCCTTATGTCCCTACGTGATATTGACTCTGTCCTCGAATGCTGTGCCTGTTCATCTAGGCCTTATGTCCCTAGGTGGGATTGACTTTGTCCTATATTGCTGTGCCTGCCCGTCCAGGCCTTTGTCCCTATGTGGGATTCACCTCTGTCCTCGACTGCTGTGCCTGTCCGTCCAGGCCTTATGTGCCTATAAGGGTTTGACTTAGATTGTAAGCCATCTGGGGATAGGGAAATACCTACAGTACCTGAGTATAATCCACTATGAAGTGCTGCAAAAGTGTGAAAAAAGGAATATAAAGACATTAAAAAAAAATTGCTGTGCCTGTCCGTCTAGGATTTTTGTCCCTAGGGGGGATTGACTCTGTCCTCGATTGTTGTACCTGTCCATCCAGGCCTTATGTCTCTACGTTGGACTGACTCTGTCCTCGACTGCTGTGCCTGACCATCCAGGCCTTATGTCCCTAGGTGGGATTGACACGGTCCTGTATTGCTGTGCCTGTCCGTCCAAGCCTTATGTTCCTATCTGGGATACATCTCTGTCCTCGACTGCTGCCTGTCCATCCAGGCCTTATGTCCCTACAAGGGTTTGACCTCAATTTCTCTGCCTGTCCATCCAGGCCTTATGTTCCTACAAGTATTTGACTTCAATTGCTGTGCCTGTCCATCCAGGCCTTATGTTCCTACAAGAGTTTGACCTCAATTGCTGTGCCTGTCCATCCAGGCCTTATGTCCGTATGTGGGATTCACCTCTGTCCTCTATTGCTGTGCCTGTATGTCCAGGCCTTATGACCCTACAAGGGTTTGAACTCGATTGCTGTGCCTGTCCATCCAGGCCTTATGTCCCTACGTGATATTGACTCTGTCCTCAAATGCTGTGCCTGCCCGTCCAGGCCTTTGTCCCTACGTGGGATTGACTCTGTCCTCGACTGCTGTGCCTGCCCATCTAGGCCTTATGTCCATATGTGGGATTGACCCTGTCCTTGATTGTTGTGCCTGGCTGTCCAGGCATTATATTCCTACAAGTGTTTGACCTCGATTGCTGTGCCTGTTTGTCCAGGAATTATGTCCCTACGTGGGATTGACTCTGTCCTCGACTGCTGTGCCTGTCCGTTCAGGCCTTATTTCCCTATATGGCATTCACCTCTTTTTTTAGCTGATTGTGCAAATGTCAATAATTAGCTTCTTGGTTCTCAAGTAGTTGTTCTGTTTAACTGTTAGTGTTTAAATTTGGCTTGAAGAAAATTAATAAATATTTTCAAACTAAAAAAAGACATTTTTCCAATTCAGTGCTCATGGAGAAATCTTTATTGAATAAGGCTCTTAGGTAAAACAGGTGAATGCTATTTTTAACCTCCAAAGTATTAGAGGTTGTAGCTTTTAATGAGAGTATGAAAAAGCAAAAATTATAGTAATGTAATAACATGGCAGGTTCTAGAATAGGGATTCATATGACTCATTACCTTATTCACAAAATCTGACTTTTCTATGAGATTTGATATAAAACATTAGTATTTATTAAAAAGTGATTACTGGGCTGTCATTTGTTGTCACTGCTCTCTGTGTAAAAAAAAAAAAAAAAGGAAGAATGCCATTCTAGGATGTGAGCAAATTAATAACCCAGGTGCATTTTCTCTACAGTTCATTAGCAATTGGAGCAGTCTTTGGGAATGTCATTTCAAAACAGCAGCACAAGCTTAATTCTTCAAACGTTTAGCTTACCCATGTCTTGACTTGGCTGATTACTCTTTTGATCTTATTCCTAGAACACTCTTTTTATATCTTGAAACATTTTCTCTTTTTACATTTTTTTGGATTACAAAGCGTGTGCCTCATGTTTATTTATTTATTCAATAGTTTTTATTCCGCCTATTACTTGGTCCCCTCAGCTCCAAAACATTTCAATGAGCCCCTTTCTCAGGTGTTTGTGCTTCACATGCATCAGCTTCCTGCATGGAGTTCTACTGGGAATCAGCCCAGCCGTGCCTTGGTTTACTTACATTCATCAGTATGGGAGTGGCCTGTTTGGGGAAGCACCACACAACTTGTCACTCTTTCTTCTTGCTTCCAGACTTTATTTCTTTATTTTCTACCTTTCAGACTCTTCAAAGCGGATTACATTCAGGTACTGTATGTATTTACAGTTGGTTTAGCATGTCGTGAAACCGTTCTTTCTATACTCTTTTGTCACTCTCAGGTTGAGTTCCTCAAAGCTTAAGCCCTGAAGACCTTACTTTCTTCATTCTATAACTGCTTATTGGGCTGTCTTATTTTTTTTGCCTAGCTTTGCAAACAAAATCAGTTCTATGCAAATTATATCCAAGCCTTCATCTCATTTCCTATTTTTTGCCCTCTTACCCAGAGGCTCCCAACCTGTCTGTCATGGCACACTAGTGTGCTGCAGGGCAACCTCAGGCCTGCCTCAGAATTTTCTCTCCCACCTCCCACAAGCCCTGCATATGACCTCTCGCCAGCAGGAGGAGTCAGCAAGCAGTGCTCCTTGCCTGCTGCTATCAGCTCCTCCTCTGCAGAACTTCCTGCTGAAGTCAGAACTATGGGGACCAGCGGGTCTCACGAGACTACAGGATTCCACATGGTTTTGATTTCAGTCAGACTTCCATAGAGGAGGAAACAATCAGCAGCAGCAGGTGGATCTCTGTGTAAGGAGCGCTGCTCACCTGATGGAGAAAATCCTGGGGAGAGGAAAAGTTGGTAATGTCAGGGGGTGAGGAAACATAAGAAGTTGCCATACTGGGTCAGACCGAGGTTCTATCCAACCCAGTATCCAGTGGCCAGTCCAGTTTACAAGTACCTGGCAAGTACCCAAACATTAAATAAATCCCATGCTACTAATGCCAGTAATAGCAGTGGCTAACCCTATGTCAAGTTGACTAAGCAGTTTATGGACTTCTCCTCCAGGAACTTATAAACCAAACTACACTAACTGCCCTAACCACATCTTCCAGCAATGAAATGCAGAGCTTAATTGTGCCCTTGATTAAAAAAGTATTTTCTCCTATTTGTTTTATATATGCTACTTGCTAGCTTCATGGAGTGCCCTCTAGTCCTTTTATTAGCTGAAAGTGTAAATAACTGGTTTACATTTATCCGTCCTAGTCATCTCATGATTTTATAGATCTGTATTATATCCCCCCTCAGCCATCTCTTCTCCATGCTGAACAGCCCTAACCTCTTTAGCCTTTCCTCATAGGGGAGCTGTTCCATCCCCTTTATCATTTTGGTTGCCCTTCTCTGTACTTTCTTCAGTACAACTATATCTTTTTTAAGATGTGGTGACCAAAATTGTACAGAGTACTCAAAATTCAGTCTCACCATGGAGAGATATAGAGGCATTATGATATCCTTCGTTTTATTCACCATTGCCTTCCTAACAATTCCTAACATTCTGTTTGCTTTTTTGACTGCTGCAGCACACTGAGCCGACGATTCCTAGATCTCTTTCCTGGGTGGTAACACCTAATATGGAACCTAACTTCATGTAACTATAGCATGGGTTATTATTCCCTATATGCATCACCTTGCACTTGTCCACATTAAATTTCATCTGCCATTTGGATGCCCAATTTTCCAGTCTAAAAGGTCCTCTTGCAATTTGTCACAATCCACATGTGATTTAACTACTCTGAATAAATTTATGATAGCTGCAAATTTAATCACCCCACTCATCATTTCCTTTTCCAGATCATTTAGAAATATTTTGAAAAGCAACGGTCCAAGTATAGATCCCTGAGGCACTCCACTGGTGCTGTCAAAGGGAGGGAAGGGAAAGTGGTGATGTCAGGGAGTGGAGAAGGGAGGGAAAGGAAGTTGGTGATGCCAGGGTGGAGGGGAGGTAATGGAAAATGCTGATGCTAGGGGGTTAGTGGAGGAAGAGAAAGTGATGATGCTGGGGAGTTGAGGAGGGAAGTGATGATGCTAGGGGATAAGGAAGAGGGAAGGTGATGATGCCAGGTGCTGGGGAGGAGGATGGGATGGGATGTTGATGATGTCAAGGGGTGAGAGGAGAGGAGCAAGAAGATGATATTGCCAGGAAGTGAGGGTGGGTGAGGGGTGGGAGGAAAGGTGATAGTGTGCATGACAAGTGAACTCAGTCCTGGGTGTGCACAACATAAAAAAGATGGGAACTACTGCTGCAGCTTGGTTCTCACAGCAGATGTGCTGCCTAAGACATCTGTCTGTAATATACTGTATGTATGAACATTTTTGTTTCATATTTTCAAATCCTGGCACAATCAGTTCACTCATCAATCTTTAATGGTAAATAAAAAGAATACTAATTGCAATAGGTTTTTTATCTTTATATATTTTTGGTTTATAATCTGTCTTTCAGCTACTTCAAAGTGGATTACATTCAGGTACAGTTGTCTTCCCTATTCCCAGAGGGCTCACAATCTAAGGGGGTCATTTATCAAAGTGCTATATGGCGATTTTGCATGCAAAAATGCCTTTATCACATGCGAAAACACCATAACGCATAGTGTGATGCAAATTAGGAAAAGGGGAGGAGTTTGGGGTGGGATATCTGGCCAAGTGGGCCAGCTTCACAATTTGCAAAGCCATATCATACAGCTTTTAACTACACATTTTTCATTTGCGTTAAGCTGTGCGATATGGCTTTATCACACTTTCCAATGTTTTCACAAATAGTGTTTTCAGTATTGAGAGAGAGAGAGAGAGAGAGAGAGAGAGAGAGAGAGAGAGAGAGAGAGAGAGAGAGAGAGAGAGAGAGAGAGAGCACCTAGCTATAAGCCCTCATACTAGGTAGGTATTTATACCTCTATATGAGGCCCATCTAGCTACTTGAGGTGAGGTTTAGGTATTAGTGTAGGGGTTAGGGGCCACTTTGACATTCAGAGTGCAACATCCAAACAGAACAATGCACTCTTGTGAAGATTTGATGACCTTCGGAGTGAGGAAACTCACCCAAAGATTAAATTTGTGCAATGTTCTCTCAACCTAACTTGATGGACTCTCTACCTGGGTATTATCAGGCTAGGTTGAGAGAACATTGCACAAATCTCTAAACTGTCCTCTTCTCTCTTGTTCCAAGGGGAACAGGAGGGGAAGGGGTGTTACTGAAACAGACACTGCAGAGGCTGGATTAGCACATATTTGATTCTCAAAGCAGCAGTGCCAGTCATCAAGGATTCAATGCTAGCCTTAATGATTAGCACTACAGCTCAGAAGTTTCAAACTTGTGCTAATTCAACCTCTTTTTGTGTTACACAGGGATTAATTTCTGGCAGAATAACCCAGAATGGCCTCCTGCCATCTTTGTTCCAGTACTCAAAGAGGCAGAATAGAGCCAGGGGTGGAAATTGGATTAGGTTCCCCTGTAGCTCTGGTGGCTTGGATGATTTCTGGCCTCCTAGGCCCCAGAAGAAGCAGAGCAGAGAGTGTTGGAGTTGCTCACCCTGAGACAGGAGCAGCTACATGGCCTTAATGTTTGTTCAGTTTGCTAGCACAATTGAGAAGGCCATGAGGTAGAATGACCAAGTTCAAAAAGACAGGAGGTGAAAGCCTATAAGCCCCATTGCTTCTGCTGCTGTTTGGTGTGTTTGCATGTACATATATGTATAGAAGAGAGGTCACACCTGGCCCAGGACTTGGCTCTTCTCCCTCACACCAATCCTGGCCCTGCTTCCTCCATTCTGCCTCCCCTCCCGACCCACTTCACAGTTCTACTTGCTTTTTGTCTAGAAATTAAGCCCTGTATATTGCCTTCCTTGAACAAAGTTCAACCCAAAGCAGTTTACAACAAAATATTTAAAACATCATAATAAAACAACACTAATACATTTAACAATAAAAAGATAAGCACATTAACAGTTAAGAAACATAGTTCTCCTACCAGTGAAATCAGAGACTGAAATGATTGACAGTCGCTAGCACTACAAGAATTATCTTTATCTTTTCCCGAAGGACCTTATGGATGGAGCTTCAACCTTTCTGTTGTCTTCTGGGGCAAACATGGCAATCCCTGTGTGCTCACACAAAGGGCCCTTTGTTATTCCCATAAGTATAAGCAGCCCTGCTGATGACATCCCCTTGAGGCAGCCACCCCTTTGCCCCTCCTATTCCCAGCCCTGGACCTGGATAGCAGCTACAATATTGGTGTTGTCCAGTAGTGGGCAGAGATGGAAGGGAATCATTTTGGTTACTGCGGTGACTTGAGCATTGGTGGTAAGTTGGGAGTCTACTAGTATACTGCCTGGACTCTGAACCTGAGAGCTGAGGGTTAGCATTGTTTCCACAAGGGTCACTTTTGGGAGAGGGTAACTGGGTTGCCATTCCATAACATCTCTGTTTTTTAGGGAATCAGGCTCAATTTGTTTTGGTGTAGTCGCTAGGGTGATATATGTGATGATTTGAACCTGGTTTGTGGGTGGGATCAGTAGTCAGATGTCATCTGCATAGGTGGCAGTCCCTAATCAGTTTGCCTGGGGATCGAGGTAGATATTGAATAGGGTGGGAAAAGAATGGAACTTTGCTGTACTCCACAGGATATTGCATGGGGGTTGCAAAAAGCTGTTCCCAGGGAGACTGGTTGAGTTTGGTAACATAATATAAGATCTAACATAACATAAGATATGCTATACTGGGTCAGACCAAGGGTCCATCAAGCCCAGTATCCTGTTTCCAACAGTGGCCAATCCAAGTCACAAGTATCTGGCAAGTACCCAAACATTAGATAAATCACAAGCTACTATTGCTTATTAATTACCGTAATAGCAGTTTATAGATTTTTCCTCTAGGAACCTATCCAAACTTTTTTTTTAAATCCAGTTACACTAATTGCTGTAACCACATCCTCTGGCAATGAATTCCAGAGCTTAACTATGCGCAGAGTGGAAAATAATTATCTCTTATTTGTTTTAAATGAGCTACTTGCTAACTTCATGGAGTGCCCCCTGGTCCATCTATTATCTGAGAGATTAAATAACCGATTTGCATTAGTCCTTTCATGATTTTGTAGACCTCTATCATATCCCCCCTCAGTTGTCTCTTCTCCAAACTGAAAAGCCCTAACTTGTTTAGCCTTTCCTCATAGGGCAGCCGTTCCATGCCCCTTATCATTTTGGTCACCTTTCTCTGCACTTTCTCCAGTACAGCTGTATCCTTTTTGAGATGCGGTGACGAGAACTGCAAACAGTATTCAAGATACAGTCTTGCCATGGAGCAATACAGAGGCATTATGACATCCACCATTTTATTAACCATTCCCTTCCTAATAATTCCCAACATTCTGTTTGCTTTTTTGACCGCTGCAGCACACTGAGCTGACAATTTCAATGTATTATCCACTATGATGCTTAATTCTCTTTCCTGGATAGTCTTAGAGAAAGGATGAGAACCAAGTAAATATTGGCCCATCCTAGGTCATGTAGTCAAGTAATGAAAAGATTGTGTTTTACTTTCTAGAATGCTGCCCAGAAGTCTAGGAGGATGAGCAAGGATGAATTACATGCTTGAGACAGTCAAAGTTTTGGTGCTGCATTGTGATCTAAACCTGACTGGTAGGGGGCGTCTAAGACATTTGTAGTGATCAGATGTTCAGAAAGTTGTAGTAATATAAAGCAATGTTTTTACTTAAGAAGAGAAGGTTAGAAAATGGATGGTAGTTGTTCAGGTCTGGCTTCTTCAGCATGGGTCTCACTATTGCTCTTTTTAGTGGTAGTCAATGTCATGTATTTGTTATGGTGTGGATGCAGTGAGGTAGTCCATGTTTGGCTTGCTTGATTAGCCAGGAGGGGCAGGGCTCATCTGGGCAGGTGGTTAAATTAAGAGTAGTAAGCAGGGAATCAATATCTCCTCTTGATAGCTGACAGAAGAAAATGGTCAGAGAATGTGATGGTAGAGTTTGTTGTGCTTTTGATGGGCTTTGTGTTGGTGCCTTCTTCAGCTCAGTCTGATGGGTGTGAACTTATCTTTGAAAAATGTGGCTAGTTTGTTGCAGTGGGTCTCAGTTATAATGGAAGGATGTAGGAGGACAGAGAAACTGTTTGTTAATGGTCCAGAATAATATTCTTGGTAAGTTTTCTACTTGGTTGATTGTTTTTATGTAGTAGGCTTTTTAAGCTTTAGTGACTGCTTTGATTTAAGTAATCTGGTGTCCTCTGAATGAATTTTGGTCAGACTGTGACATTGATTTCCACCATTTTCATTTTAGTTTCCTTCTGATTCTTTTCATTTCCATCAGATCCTGTGTGAACCAGGGAATTGGTTTGGAATTTTTGATGGTGATAGTTTTCCATGTAATGATCTTATCTATGGCTGTTTTCAAATCAGTGTTCCATCTAACTACCAGGATGTCAGTAGAGGGGGGGTTTAGTTTAGTTTGGTCTATTGACATGTTAGATTGCTTTTCTCAAATAGGTCAAGACAGTTTACAGCAAATATAGCATAATTTTACCAAACAGAAAACAATTTGCATGCTAAAGCAAGGTGAATAAGAAGGTTTCCTGGGTCAAGGTGTGATGTTGGGTGGACAAGTTTTATAGACCTACCAGGTTTGAATTTCCATGTTGGGAATACTCATATGCCAAAGAGCACCAATTGGTGGTCAGTCCAGGATAGTTAGATGTCTGTACATTTTCAAGTGCACATTCATGTAATAGTTGTGATGGGGTAAATATCAGATTGTGGTATGGTATGCTGCATGGATTTGCTCCTTGATTAGTTGGGTTAGGCCAAGAGACTCTATTGAATTTAACAATTCCTGTGGGAAGTGGTAGTGTAGTTCATCAATGTGGATGTTAAAGTTACCAAGGACTAGGGTCCTAGGGTGTTTTAGAATGACTTCTGATATTAGTTGTAAGAGGTTGTACAGAGCTTACATATTCAAGGTAGATGTCAGCTTGGAGAAGGATGGTTCTGATTCATTCAAGATTTCACTTAAAGGAGAGTGCCAGATCTAATGAATTTCTGGAGATTATGGCTACTCATCTACCTCTTTTGGTTTGGTGAGGTATGTGGGCAAAAGTGAAGCCTTGCAGACATATATTGTTATATTGAGAGCATCTTGTGCCTAGGTTTCTGTGAGGCATGGAATCTATAAGTAGGCTGTGTAAAAGCTTAGTCTGGTTATGGATAGATTGGGTGTTCAGGAGCAGTATTCTTAAATTTAGTGGAGTGTCATCTTGGTGGGTGGAAACAAATCTTCACTTCAGAAGATTCACATACAGCTAGGGAAGCATAACATCAATTGATCTATTTGTAAGCTACACATGTTAATATATGTTCTTTGTTTAGTTTCAAGACTCGACCTTAGTTTCTGAAACACACTGTGATACTACAATTGCCTGTTGAGATCAGGTAGATTCCACATTGCCTCACTCTCTTGGATTATCAGCTGATGGACTTTGTTTTTGCTACACCCACCCTTTTGTCCTGACTCACTTTGAGATATGATGGACTATATCTTTGCACTTTTCTACTGTCCATGACTGTCAGGCCACACTTCCCACTTCTGTCTAAAGCCATGCTATAGCCATAATGTATTATTCTGTCTGCAGACATCTACTGTATAACAGAATGATAGTCATTTAGTCTTATACATGTTGTACTTCACTTGATTTACTTTTTGCTTTTGTGCTGTGTATAACCTTTTCCATTGTTTATGGTGCTGTCAATAAAAATTGTGTTTTTGGAAATTATTTTATTTTTCTACTAATTGAGTGGGTTTGGGGATGTTCTTACATATTCCCTCTTCTTTCAGAGGTGATTAAGAGTGGATAAGAGATTAGGCTGTTATGAAACTAGGTGAAATGAAAGAAGGAGACGTTTTTCTCTCCTCTCTTTCCCCTTACCATTTCTTTTACTGTACCTGAATGTAGCTCACCTTGAGCTACCAATGAAAAGGCATAAGCTAAATGCACAAAATACACAATAAATAAATTCTTCACATGTGTTCAGGATCCTGCTGCCTGCTAGGCCACTGTACAACAGGGCCTACCTTATTTGCCATCTGCTCCCTCTGTTCTTAGAACCCAGTACAGGCCTTTCCTTCCACCTAGGTCTAGCCCTTGATACTTTCTTCCACCCCACTATTTCCTGATGACTTAGATAGGGCTAATACAAGGTGTGTTGCTAGAGTTGTCATTAGACAAAGAGATGGGTAGCATTTTTACCAACAGGAAGTAGATCTAGAGGAAAGATCCTGCAATCTATTAATTGTTGTGACCTGCAGCTAGCATGAGGGCCCTAAATGTGCACTGAGTGAGCCTGAAGTACAATATACAGTGTCATACACAGTACAATGATCCCCTTCCCTGTGCCACATTCACAAGAATTCACAGAGGGGAGTTATGCTTACTAGGTAAATGTGGAAAAATCAATAGGCCATTATAGAGGATAGCATCTGAAGGCTGCCATATTCCATTAAAAAAAAAAACATTCCTCTGAAAAGAATTATGAGATATTAGCATGAGCAGTAGAGCTAGCTGCTAGAGATGAATAAAGTAATCTATCATCTTGCTCCTGACCTGACTCCCACTTACTAGATTTTCCTAATGTCTAGCAGAGGGGAATAGGGAATTCTCTTTTAGATGCAGATTAACCTCAATTGGAATGTGATACCTTATAGCAATATTGTGAAACAATCAGTGGCAATCACTTTTATATATACTTTTTCTGGGCAGTAATGAATGTAGGGCAGCTTTGGCCCTACTATAGGTTAGACTGAGTGCAATGGCTAACACTGGGAACTGTCTAAAAGTGGGAGGTTCAAGGGGAATGAAACTGGTAAGGACTAATGGCAAATTCCTTCCCCCGAAGGGGATAGATCAGCAAGAAATCTATGAAAATGTCACCCATGAGGCACAGGGTAGAGTTACCGAGGAATCTGTGGAGTGTTGCTAACGGAAAGAGTTGTTGTTAGAACTGATTCAGGAGGTGGAAGAATCGAAGACATTAAACAAAGTGTGATGTGCACTATCAATAAGCAGTTAAAGGGCATTGCATTAGTGGGAGAGGTGGAGGCAATGGTAAAAGATCCTAATGGTGGAACACCCATATCCTTTATGGGGTGGCAAGGCCAGAGAAAGTTTCCCTGGGATACGATAGTTTCTGTAAAGCTGTATTTTAAAACATGATGGCTAGATAGTTTTGGGGGCTCACTAGTAGGCTCAGTGTCTAGGTGGCTTTTGTTGGGATTGCCTTAGTTAGCGAGACGTTTGGAGCCAGGATGCTACCACAACTCTATGGATGCTTGTTGAATGGTAAGTGCAATGTTTACAGCTAAGAATAAGAGGTGCAGGATGAAATATCCTTATGAGTTCTATGCATGGCTGGTGAGTAAATAACAAGTACAACTTTGTGACAGTGCTCCCCATGACCCAGAGAATAGGAAAACATAAAGTTTGTATGAGAAAGAGAATTGTAAGCAACTCATTCTGTATTACCCCCTTCTTTGCCCCTTATCATCCACTCTTCTACCCCCACTTGCTACCCCATATCTCCCTATTGCCAATAGTACACTTTACCTATTAAAAGTCCCCAACCAACACCTATCCAAACCCTTCTTGCACCTCTATTGACCCATATCCTACCCCAAACCCTACCCCCTATCCCCACAACCCACCCAATACATCAATATCCCTAACACCACCCACATTACTACTACCCACTATTTATTTATCCCACATGGGTAATCTGCTCCTTTGTTGTAGAGAACCTGGAAATCTTTCAAAATATACCTATTTTTGCATGTGCTTGAGGTCTCAATTTATGAGACAAATTAGTGCACACTTCGCCCCACTTTTGGATTGAAGATAACACAGGTCACCAAGGTCAGTTCCCCTGTATCAAATGTGTGGTTTGTGTAAATGTGATGCAGATTAGGAAATGTATACATCCAACATTGGCTAATTGACATAAGATACAAGGGCACTTTGACTGTAAAACAACACAGATAGTTTATGCAATTATTTGCCCCTGTCAGAACCTTTATATCAGTCAAACTAAGTTGTCCATTAAAACCCAGATAATCCAGGACAAGAGCTGCATCTGGATTGAAAAAATAGAATCCCTGCTTATTAAACATTGGAACATGGATATACAGTTGATGAGTTCAAGTTTTTTGTAGTACAGCAAGTTATTCGACCAAGGGGTGGCAATATTTCCCTGCTTTTACAATGATGGGAACAATTCTATATTTATTCCTAGCACACTAAAGTATCGGCAGGTATACATTTATAGGTTGATCAGGAAGCTTTTCTATGATTATAGCATTTATAGTTTTTAGTATTTCTAAAGGGATGACATAATCAGTCCCACAGCTTTGTTTGTATCAGGTGCAGAGTTCCATCCCTCAGGTGCTGTACTAAGCAATTATAAATACTGGTTGGATCAAGCTACATCCCGTCTCGCTATAGTTTCCACATTTGCAATACTGTAGGAAGGAAGACTCAGGTAATGGCTGTGCAGATGAGCTTGGTATTCCTTTTTAAAGTTTGTATATTTTAAATGTTATCTTGCTGTTGAGGATGTGGACACTTAAGCTGAGGGGGAGTTGGCGCAACCCGCAGGGAGGAGCCCTTCAGGTCCCCACCGTCAGCAGGTGTAGCTGGCAGAAACAGAGGTCCAACTGGAGCTTCACCAATACCAGCCCATGTTCCCCTTAGGTTGAGTCCCTGGGGGCCAGGGCCAGCTGGTCTAGGCATGGCCTCTGTGGAGGTGATGAAATCATTGTAGGCCAGCATGGAGAAGGAAGCGAAGTCAGGAAAAGCAGTGGTCAGGACAGGCAGCAGACAACAGGGTCAGGTTCAGGCTGTGATCTGGGCAGGTTAAGTTCAGTCAGAAGCAGAAGGAAGCAGTGGTCACAGATAGGCAGAGGTCAAGAAGCATCAAAGTCCAATCTGAGGTCAAGCCAGAAGTCCATTCCAAGTCAATGCCAGAAGTCCAGTCTGATGTCAAAGCCAGAAGTCCAAACCGAAGAGATGAGTAACAAAGAGGAGGAAGGAGGATGAGGGACAACAGAAGCATGATGAGTCACTGAAGACAGACAAAGGAAAGACTGACCACAAAGACAAGAACTCAGGAGACAAACCAGACTGCCAAGGAACCAGAAACAGGACACAGGAACTTCACACAGTGGAAACCAGGAAGTAGGAACCAGGAACATGGAGGCAAAGCACTTCTCCAGGAGGAACAATGTTCTTAAAGCTTAACAGCAGTAAGTTGGTTGGAAACTGAGGATTGGACCACTAACTGAAAGTCTTTCAAACATCATTTTGACACTTTTAAGTAAACAGAATACAAAATACCTTAAAAGTTTCTTTGGGACATTATAAAATGTATATGAATATTTTTTCTAAATGATATTTTAAGGGCATGTAGTTTTACATTTTTAATTATATTTCTAATAAAATTCTTTTAAAAATTGAAAAAAAATTGTACTTCTCAGGATTTAGAGATTTCTTTTGTTATATATATATATATATATATATATATATACTGTTTATATATACATATATATAAATACACACACATAGATATAGCACTCTTATCTAGGCATTTTACAAAGCATACAATTCTGAGTAATTGTAATCATAACTGATAGATTGTAACAAGAAAAATGTGAAAAATATTAAACTTAGAAAATATGGTTAGGACAAACAAATAGGAATATAGAAGGAGCTATATATTCAAATACAGACCATGGTACCTGGTGAACTCAGAAAAGGAAGGAGGGAAAGGAAAAGCAGGAGGAATGTAAGGAAGAAACAAAGAAGGATGAAAAGAAGATTAATGCTAACATAAAAGGAGGATAAAACAGTAACAATGAAAAGTCAGTGGATCAGTGCACTAGGAAAAGTATCAATATAATAATAATACTCGGGGGGGGGGGGGGGCATGTTTTACCTTTGAAAACTGCTTTAATAATCTCCCTTCCTGCCACTGAGAACTCTTGCGTTAATGGTTCAAAACCAAACCACAGAAGTGCACACTACTAAAAAGCTAAAGGAAATCCATCAGTCAAAATACTAGGCTTTCCTAACATCAGATTCAGATTCAGTCAGCCCTGCTGCTGCGATTGATGCATGTCTTTCTTTCCTATTAAAATTATCCCAATATTAAACCAACAGTTGAACATGTTTGCATTTTTATTGGCATTAAACATTGCCACGATTTCTGGGAACAGGTATTAATCTCTCTTTAAAGCTAAATCTTACTCTAAACATGAAAACCGTTTAGGGAATGTCCTGAGAAATAAGACATTACTTTCCGTTGGCTTTGCATGCCTTCTTTCCAGATGCTCGGTCATTTTCCAGCAGTCTGTAGCAGGTGCCTAATTAGAGAGCTACAGGTAGGGCAAGACGGACACTACGTCTTTCTTGCTTAGTCATTTTCCTCTTCAGAAAATTAAGGATGATAGACTCAGCTGGTTATGTGCCTGAGAGTCTTTGGGGGTTATTTTTAAAAATGGACATAGTGTTATCTGTGAGTGTTTTATTTCTAATAAGGTGAAAAAAAATAATGATGCTTGAAAATCCCATGACATAGGCATGTGAATAAAATGGTTGAATAAGAGGAATAAAACAGCATGTTAAAAATATTTGGCAGACCCTCCCTGTCTGGCCACCAGATGTCCCTGTCCCTGCCTTAGAACGCACTCTGTAAGAAGCCATCCAGACCCCTCAGTCCCTCCCACCTGGAAACTCTGGATTGGATGCCTGAAGACTATCTAGCCCAGCCATGTTAATATACCATGGGATTTAGTTTGAGGAAACAGTCAAGGAGTAAAGATGTATTTTTTCCAAATTCCGATAGGGCCTCCCAGCTTCACCCAAAGAAGTGACACCTCCCAGTGCACTCCATGCCTGAAGGTCCTTCTTATAATTTACAGAGAGAAAGACTTTTAAGCTTGATACCCTTTAGGGGCAGGGGGCTCTCACCAAGGAATGAAAGACCTGTGAGCCTATTCTAAACCCTAGGTGGGCAAGCACCGGTGATGGATCCTGCTGCGAGAGACAGTGAATGCAGAAGAGATATTCAGTTTAAGCTTTAAAGTATTTTTTCAACTTAAGAAGGGTTTTTGGCTCCCCCCTTCCCCACCGGGATTCCAAAGCAGAGAACTTGCCTAATCCCACTAACTTTTCAGCAAGAAAAGTTCCCCAGAACGATCAGAGAATAAGGATGAAAGAATCTTTAAAGAAGGAAGAATAAGAGCAAAGGACCCCCATCTTGACCTTTACCACCAAAGGACCAGGACAGGCTGGGTGTCCGAGGAGATGATGACTAAAGGTAGGATTTTTGCAGTAAAGTTGGGGACACCTCCACTAGGATTCCCGCACAACCTCTGGGAGAGTTTGTGCATATAAAATCACCATAGGCTCTACCCAGAGGTCTGGTAAAAGGACACCAACCTACCCAGAAATGGACCTACTGTACCATCAGTCAGATGTAAATTCACACTTCTGGGTAATGGACTCTAAATTATGAGTATTAATCAGTAAACTTTATTTTAACACCCAGACCTGGTCCTGTCTGAATCATGGGAATCATGGGAAGCACCAAATAACTACACACACACACACACACACACACACACACACTGGTGACCTTTTTCCATCATCTGGGCCATAAGCAAGAGCTTCCTAGAATAAAAAGAGTCCCCCTCCAGGGATTGAGAGTCAAGCATGGAATGTGATTTGCTAGCCAGAACAGCCCCTGAAGAAATAAATTAGTTATGTGCCATAGGAGCCACAATCCTCCAAAAAAGGGATTTAATAGGCACTCAATGTGGGGCTTAAGGATGTGGAAAAATGTGTACAGTGTGTTTTGAAGTGAAATGTGAAGTTCAGCATTCGTACAATATACAGCGTTTACAACAAAATAGTGCCCGTTCCCGCTTTCGAGGATTGGCAGGGAGAGGAGTGCACCAGAGAAGAATGCACATGAGATGTATGCACCTTATGTCCCAGCAGTGTGTGTGATGTACAGCCAATAGTATAAAAGTGGTGGCACACTTGCCCTCAGCACAAGGGATTGTGTGGTGCAGATGTGGTACCAAGTGATTGCAAGTGAAGGCAGTGACTCCTAGTTAAAAGGATAGTCAAGTGATCGATCAAATTATAAAACCCAAAAAGCATTTACTATTTATTATAAAGTACGGACATTCTGATTTCATCTGCAAAGTTCTGATGACAAATGCTTTGAGCAAAGTGGCAATTAAAGCATTGATACTTTATTTAATCAGCATGGCAGCGAGAGATATTGATACCCTTTATTGTTGAAATAATTTTTATTAATTTTGGACAGTCAAAATATAACAGAAGAAAAATTTAGCATTACAAGCAGCGGCATATAAAACGAAACTAGAAAAATAAAACAGATCAAACGGTACAAAAAACATAAGAAAAAGGAAAGAAAAAAAAATATATTAATAAAATTAGGATACCCGATCCTTAGATCTATAGGAGACAAAGGAGTAGCATGCAATGTACACAGTATAATTATAAAGAAGCAATATAGTCGTCCAATGGCTTCCACACTTGAGACCATTTACCTAAACGACCAGTGGTCCTTGCCATGGCCTTCTCATACTTAGAAAATAAACAGACAGTGTTCCACCATAGTGAGTCTGATAAAAACTCACTATGCTTCCAATTAGACATGATATTGTATTGAGCTATAGTTAAAAGAAAATCTACCAACTTACATTGTGAGTGCCGGAGCTGTAAGGACGGATCAGCACCTTTCAAAATAGTTAAAGTGTACGAGAGAGGAATAGTGACCTGTAATATACAGGCAACCGTGCGCCAAACCTGACTCCAAAAAGCATAAACCAGAGGACAGTAAAAGAACATATGGCTAAACGTAGCGTTAGGGGCTGAGCAGGACCAACATGCATGTAAGGAAGTTACACCAGCACAGTGCAGCTTCCAAGGGGACAAACCGCTCTGTGAAGAATGAAAAATGAGGTCTGAATCAGACTAGCGGACAGTGAAATACGAATACCAGAGGACCAAATATGTTTCCACATTACTGGAGTAACCTATGTCCCTAGGTCAGAAGACCATGTCTGAGTCAGAGGTCGTATGCAAGATCGGTGTGAAACACTTTTAAGAAGTTTGTATATCCCAGATGCTAAATGGCCTTTGGGGCCTTGCATGTAATAGAAGTCCAATAGTGGGGACACTTTATCCATAGTAAATTTACACAATCCGCTCGCTTGAAGCAGATAACGCAACTGCAACCAAGCATAACATTGGGTAGGTGGAATACCATATCGGGATTGGAGTTGTTGGAATGACATAAGCTTCCCAGAATCTAGTATGGATGATAATAACCATATGTTACATTTCTGCCAAGCTGGCCAGCTGAGCATCTTCCCCTCTATCAATAAAGCATTATTTCGCCAGAGTGGTGCCAAACCTGATGTACACCATTTAGAAGATACATCAGATATATGAGAATCAGATTCTGAGAAAGCTCTATGTAAGGACCTTAAAATAAGATCAGCAGCCGCATCCGGAATAAGACTCATACCCGGAAAACAAAACAGAGGGTAAGGAGCATTCCGGTGGCATTCAATAGAAACCCATCTGGGCGATTCTATAGAGGGCTGCTCAAAATCAAAAAAATAATAACCGGGTTGCAATATATAAGCTTGGTGATAAATGTAAAAATCAGGAAAATTAACTCCCCCTTGTAGTTTGCGGCATTTAAGCTTAGCAAGCGCAATACGAGGCATCTTGTTTTTCCATAAGAAAGTTACCAACAATCTATCAATTTGTTTATAGAACTCCGCAGAGAAAAAAATGGGAAGCATAGACAGGATATAAGTAGTTTTGGAGGAATAACCATTTTAATCATGTCTAGCCTGCCCCACCAAGTTAAATGTAGAGGGGACCAGCGCAAAAGTAAATCCCGCACAATTTGTAGGGCGTGGGCTTCCCCTTGGCGAATTGTATCCAGAGGGTTGGTAAAGAACCGTATGCCAAGATATTTCAAACCATGTGATACTTTTTGAATGGAGAAATGTGTAAAATCCAATGAGGAAGCAGCATAATTTAGAGGAAGGAGCTCCGTTTTGTGCCAATTAATCTTATATCCAGAAATGGAGGAATATGATGAAATGAGACCGAATAAATGTGGAAGAGCATGCACAGGATCTTGTATAAATAACAAAACATCATCGGCATATGCTGACAGTTTGAACATTTCCCTTCCAATACAAACACCCGATATTGAAGCAGATTGACGAATAGCAGAAAGTAATGGTTCCAAAGCCAGGTTAAATAAAAATGGGGATAAAGGATACCCTTGACGTGTACCTCGAAACAGAGGAAAGGAAGAGGAGCGTTGTTGATTAATATACAAGAAAGCAGTAGGAGCAGTATATAAGGAGCGAATCCACATTAGAAAATTGGGTCCCATGCCAAACCATTGAAGGACATGAAGTAAAAAGGACCATTCGACACGGTCGAAGGCTTTTTCTGCGTCTAAAGACACCGCCACCATTGGAGATGGATCAGAAAAAGCCTCTTGGTGAATATGTAAAAATAGTCGGGTGTTAGTGATAAGACGGTGTCGCATAAAACCAGTTTGGTCATAATTGATCAATAGGTTAATAATACGGGACAGCCTAGTAGCTAAAATTTTTGTGAAGATTTTGTAATCCGTGTTTAATAATGAAATTGGCCTGTAATTAGCGATACAGGTGTCGTCTCTACCTGGCTTTGGAATGTCTACAATACATGCTTGTGAGAAGGAAGGAGAAATACTCTTAGAAGAGAGAAATGAAGAAAAATAAGCAAGTAATTTAGGAGCAATTAAAGGCTGAAAAGGTAAATCCATCAGGTCCGGGAGCCTTATTCGGCGCCAGTGAAGCAATAGCGAGCTCAATTTCTTTCAAGGTAATAGGTTCATCCAATCGTAACAGTTGTTCCCGGGAGAGAACCGGATGGTCAATCGAAGAAAGGAAGTTCGTAAAAGATGCAGTTGTCGGGGAGATTTCTGATTGGTATAAAGTCGAATAAAATTTTTGAAACTCCTGGAGAATAGCAACATCATCCGTTACTGGGTCATTAGTAGAAGACATGATGGTAACAATTCGTTTTTTATCCTTTTTCTTTGCCAAGTAAGAAGCCAGTAAATGACCACATTTGTTATTTCCAGCGTAATATGTGGCTTTAGAGGAGAAAATGCCTAAACGCACCCTGGAGCTGAGAAGTAAGTTGTATTGATATCTGGCTTTTATTAAGTTGTCTAGGGAGGCTGGAGACGGATGATGACAATGCTCCTTCTCGAAAGTCTCCACCTGACGATGAAGGAGAGACAGTTCTTCTTTATGTGTCTTATTGCGACGAGCCGTATAGCTAAGAATCTCCCCACATAGAGTAACCTTAAACGCTTCCCATAAAGAGGAAGGAGACACATCAGCAGTATCATTGAAATGAAAGTATTCAGTAATTTTCTGGTCCATGAGCGGTTTAAAATCGGATTCCTCAAGGAGAGCTGTGTTGAAACGCCATTGCTGATGAGCCGTGATAGAGTACCGCAAGGAGCAAGAGATAGTAACCGCTGCATGATCAGAGATTAATATTGGATGTATATGTGCAGAGTTGATACGAGGCAACAATGAGGTCGAGTATGAAGAATGCGGTGAAGAATAAAATGTATAGTCTTTGTTAGTTGGATGGAGTAAGCGCCAGGGATCTGAAAGACCATAGGTGTCATAAAGATTTAGAAATAGTGAGACGCGCCGATGACTTCTTATCCAAAACTGCATAAAGTGCATAAAGATTAAGAATAATAAGTGCTTCATTTTGCATGGAAAGTTGAATGAGGTTCCATCGACCGTCAACATCCGCCAGCTGCTGCAAAACTGTCACGGGAAGGTGTTTGTTGATCAAAATAGCAGTACCACACTTTTTTTTTACAGCTGGGCTGAAGAACACCTGGCCTACCCAGCCTTGTTTAAGTTTGAGAGACTCCGCAGTGGAGAGATGGGTTTCCTGTAGCAGTGCTATGTCCGTATGAAGAGAGTGGAGGTAGGTAAGAACTTTCTTCCGCTTAATTGGGTGAGAGAAGCCATTGACATTTAACGACGTCAATGTAAAAGAAGAAATCTTAGATGCCATGAGAGAAACAAATAGTCCATCAGTAACTTAGCATGCGCATCCGTCGCCCCCAAAGCTGAGCATAAAAAATGCAAAAAATGCAAAAATAAGGCATTAACTGAGCAAGTTACCAAGTCCAAAGACACCCTTGATGAATTAATGAAAAAAAGAAAAAAACAGAGAAAAAACTCAAACGCAGAGGCAAACCTTGCCATGACAGCTCTAAGCTGTCTATCACAAAAATAAAGAGCCTTGGGGCGAGCCAGATAGCCCCCAAGTCCCCCGCTCCTCAGCTGTGCCTATAACAGTTGCGGACCAAGAAAAAAAAAAGGGAGTAGCGATACCGCCAAGAGGTCCAAAAAACTGAATTACCAGATATTATAAGATCAAGTAATCTTTAGCCAGTGCAGCTCAGTTGATGTCCTCTCAAGAGGTCTAAACAGTAGAGGATATGTGAAGTTCAGAATAGGAAGGAAACCAAAACCAAACAGACCAGAGCTGCAAATCAGGTCACCATGGCAGCATCTGATTCGGAGGAAAGAATAAAATCTTCCAGGTCTTGAGAAGAATGAAACAGCTTAGTGTGGTTATTATAGGTAACTCGCATTTGTGCTGGGTACAGTAATCCATATTTAGCGCCTAAGGCCTGTAAGCGAGGTCGGAGGGCCAACATTGCCTTACGTCTGGATGCAGTAGATTTCGCTAGTTCCGGAACGCTCGTTCGGCCCAAAAGGAACTTTTGGCCAGCTTGGGGGGGCCTCCTGACACCCCCAAGCTGGCCAAAAGTTCCTTTTGGGCCGAACGAGGGTGCCGGCGCGAACCCGCGGGGAATCACGTGACGCCGCGTCACTCCGACATGACGCCGACGTCACGTGCTCCTTGCAAAGTTGGTCAGAAATGGCGTCCTGACCCCGCTGGACCACCAGGGAGTTGTGGTAAGTCTTAGGGGGGGGGGGGATTAAGGAGGGTGAGGGGTTTAAATTTTTATTTGCACATATGGACATATACTCAACTCATTGAATTCTGTTTATGTCCATATTGACCGCAAATGGGATCCCCTTTGGACATATGGACATATGAACTTAAACTTTTGCTCTGCACATCCCTATCATCAACTTGCCAGACATGTACTCTCTCTGAAGAGAGCAGTCCACCCTCTCCCAGTGGGGATCTCCAAATTCACCTTCCCAAGGAAGGCAGGCAAAAGGTTTCTTTGGAACAAAAATTCAGCCTCACAAGGCTAACCAGAAGAGATTTATGAGTTATATAAACAAACAACAAGCAACACAGAGTCCCTTCTGAGGAGCACACAAATCTGATTTTTTTTCTTCACCCCACTTCAAAAGGATATCAAGTGCCCCACTCTGCTCTCTTCTTCCTGGCATCTCCCTCCTTGTGAAGCTTCAAAGTCTTGGGGAATCACGTGACGCCGCGTCACTGCGACGTGGCGCCGACGTCACGTGATTCCCCGCGGGGTCGCTTCCGGGATCCTCGTTCGGCCCAAAAGGAACTTTTGGCCAGCTTGGGGGAGTCAGGAGGCCCCCCCAAGCTGGCCAAAAGTTCCTTTTGGGCCGAACGAGGATCCCGGAAGCGACCCCGCGGGGAATCACGTGACGTCGGCGTGACGCGGCGTCACATGATTCCCCGCGAGTTCCCTCCGGCACCCTCGTTCGGCCCAAAAGGAACTTTTGGCCAGCTTGGGGGGGCCTCCTGGCCCCCCCAAGCTGGCCAAAAGTTCCTTTTGGGCCGAACAAGCGTTCCGGCCCGAACCCGCGGGGAATCACGTGACGCCGCGTCACTCTGACGTGGCGCCGACATCACGTGCTCCTCGGAAAGGCTTTCAGAAATGGCGTCCTCACTCCTCGCTGGATCACCAGGGAGTTGTGGTAAGTCTTTGGGGGGGGGATTAAGGAAGGTGAGGGGTTTAAATTTTTATTTTGGATCAACAATCGCGATTTCCAACTTATTCAACATAGCTATGTTGAATAAGTTGGAAATCCGATCGTTTATGTCTTATCACTTTTTTAAGTTAAAAAAAAAAAAAGTAGCGTTTTACATTTATGTTCAATACGAATGCACACCCCTAGTTGATGACATGGCCTGAACTAGAGGCACATGAAGACACGGAGGTTATGCAGAATTTCTGGACATTTGTAGCCCTTATCGGGGTTATTGATTAAAACTACCCTCACCAGAAGGCTAATCCTTACAGGAATTAAAAGTCATTGATATGTTTTAATGTTGTATCTATTGATTCCACATCTGGTTCATAAAAAGTTTAAAAACTTCATAAAAAGGGTGTTCTGATCTATTTAATGAATTATTTAATGATTAATTCATTACTGATTTCTTTCACCGGTGGAATCCTCCCACATTCTTTATTTAATTGCAGGAAGTTACTCGGCTGATGTAACACATCCCCAAATTCCAGTTCTGAATAATGAAAGTTTCCTTTCACAGACTAAGTGCTAGGAAGCAGTAATATTTCCAGACAACAGTACTGTATTGAAATGTAATTAGTGTGCCCCTGCCATGGACGCACCAATGTGAATAGGCAACAAACTATTCTTTGCAGGGTACTGATCTAGGGATTAGTAGGTAATATGTCTGTGGTGTTGTGTAAAATGCTAAAGGTCATCAAATGCTGAGAGCATCCCCCTCATTCTATGAGTGGTGGCAGTACCATCGATTTGCCAGACCGGGTAAGTGGGGATTGGGGGGGGGGGGGGGATCCTGGCCCTGACATTTTTCCGGGAGAGTGGGAGGGAGGTTTTGTTTTCAATTTTTGGCCATTTGTCAGGGGGTTTCTTAGTGCTTGATTTGTTTTTTTTCACACAATTGAAGCAAATCAAGCAATCCACAAACCGAAATTTGTGGGGGGGAAAAACCTCCCGAAAACAAAACAAATAAAAATGAATTTTTTTCCCCCACACAACCCTATGCACATATGCATGTGCACATATATGGACTCACAGCTGGATACACAGCAGTTTTATATCCTGCATGCGTATCTACGTGCATGTTATAAAATAGCCTTGTGTGCTTCTAATTTTACAAGTGTGCAAGCACGGCTGCCTAATGTCGGCTTTGAGCCGTGCAAGTGAGGGAATTTTATAATAGATTCAAGTTATAGGCTCTAGGCTTAATTTTAGAAATAATATCCAACAAAATCATTTGCAAAATTGGACAAAATATTGGAATGCAAGGGTAAAATAGGCACCAACATCTGAACCTTCATAATTTTGTTTCCTGAAAATATCTTGATAACTCATTACTTGGAGGAAGATTCTCATAAAATCTCCCTGGATGTCTTAGTAATCCTTTAACTACTGAAAATACTTTCAATGGTCTGTTCCAGGACTTATTAATTACTGAAGTATAATATGTCAGTTTGGAAGAAATCAACAAAGTTCTAAAAATAGATAAGGCATTATCGTGAGCAGCCTAGATTTAGGGTGTTTGTCAGATGAAAATCTAGCAGAAACTTAGCTGGTCAAAATTTTGCCTACTATATCTGATACTCTACACTTTTTTGAAAATTGAACCCTGAATATTTATCAAAAGATGTACCGGTCCTTCCTTTGAAAAATCTGTGTAAAGTGGAAGTAGACCACCAGTTCTAAAATAAAAACAGCCAGAATGGCAGTGTTTTCTGAGGATCTAATATTTATACAGAACAGACGTTTAGCACTGTCATGACAATTATAGCTGTTCAAACCTTGCAATTTTTGTTTGTATTTCTAAGAAAAGAATGGCTAGGGTATGAATATATTTTTCTTCATATAATTAATTTTATAATACTTATTGAAACAGGAAAATCTATATCACTTTAATATTAGTTTTTGATTGAACTTTGCAAGATTATAAAACTTTGTATGAACTAGGGAATAAGCCTTTTCAAACTACACGTTGTTAGAAGTGTAGCTATAACTTACATTCGTAATATGAAATTTATTAGAGAAAAGCAGCAGCAAAGAGCATGAAGGCATTCTAAAGAATTATTTTTAAAAAAAACCCAGATCATTAGGATTCAATGCAATAGCATTTGAAATTGAAAGTAATATATTATTTTTGCCTTCAGTTTTGCAAGCTTCAATTAACATTTTATAGTGATTTTTCAATTACTGTTAACCAGCAGAGGGAACTCAGATAATCTCATCACAGTCTTCTACAGGGTGGCCTATGGAAATGTAGCCCGCCTCCACTAACAGTGCATTGGAGGCCGGCTACTTTGCCATGGGCCACCCTGTATGTTCACACAGGCTGATGCAATATTGGCTTGCATAAAACAGGTGCTCATGATTGACTGCCCGTTCTCCTAATGCGTGCCCAGCCACCCCTCCTAGGTGCACGATGCATTATTTAAATGAGCAATTGTACTAAAAAGGACGCGTTAGGGATCAATTGTGCGTCCCTAGCATGTCTATGGCATTGGGCACCCAGGGTAAGTGGCTGTGCACCAGAAGCTCAAACCTTTTAGATCCTGTTCATTGAAGGAATTATTTCCTGATGCCCCTTTTTACATATCTTAGTTAACTAGACCCAAATATGGTATAAAAACATTTGCAAGGAAATCTGACTATGGGTTTTTGAGAAAAACCCAAACCCATGTCCACTAGTGGAACTTTGGGATCAACAGGGGTCAAAATTTACTTTTTTAAAATTTTTTATTTTAGGTAATTCTTGTAATATACTGCAATACTACAGCTAATATCATACATAAAAATGAAAATTACTCAAAAAAAATAATAAGAAAAACTCAAGCATGATAATCTGGAAAACATTTTTCATGTAAACGTTTACCACAAAATTCACACCACTTTTTTATATTGGAGCAGACAGCACATCGGCCTTGGGAAGTTGAGGACAAGAAGTGAGGCTGTGATGCCTTTACATTGGAGCTTATGGGTGGTGTAGGACCTCCTTTCTGGATGCAGTAGCTTGAAAGGCCACATTTCATTGCTACGGTAGATACTTCACGTAGGAAGTCCAAGTGGCTTATTGCTTCTTTTCCCAGCAGATGGCAGTGGATTTTCCAAGCTGCCACAACAGCCATATTCAAGCCATTTGAAAATAAATTCCACCACCACTTTTTGGAGTGAAGTGTTGGGTGGTAAGCTGCTAAAAGCCTGTCAAGTAGATCAACACCACCCATGCCTTGATTGTAAGCACCAATGATTTTTAGCTGCTTTATTAGAACTTTTTTCTTTTCTTTGAGAGAATAGCGGCTGACATTTTAAAGTGGAAATGGTTTCATCCAGTTGGACATGACTGTGACCACACTGCTGTCATTCCAACAGACACAGATGATGTCTTCATCACCATGATAATCAAATTCCCCATGATCTTTCTTGCACAGTTCTTTAGGTGCCATTAGGGGACATTTCCCAGTCCTGTTTTCTCTGACAGTGCCAATTGCTCGAAATCCCTTTTCTTTCAGTTCAACCATCAAGTTGTGTGATGTGAAAAAATTATCAAAGAAAAGGCAGTGATTTCTTGAATGACTGAAATCAAATCCGAAATTACTCTTGTACCAAGTGGAACTTTTTCAGCTTTATCAGCGCCTGATTCTTCTGGCTGATGTTTGGCACCTCTATAAATCTGCATCGAAAATGGAAAACCATCTGGATTGCACATCATCCATATTTTGTATCCAAATCGAATTGATTTGCCTCTAATGAACATTTTGCAGCTATGATTGCCATAATATGGTACCATTGATTAGTTAATGCTCAGGCTTTTACTAAAAACATCTCCAATCTTAAAAAGCTGAGCAGATAAATGGGTATAAAATGGCTCAACTTTTACAGCTTTTCCAGGTGGTAGTTGCAAATTGTCAACAATATGAAAATAGGTTTTCAGGTCATCAAAGCATTTTCTTGACATGATTTTCTGCACAATGTGGTTGCTCAAATCTTCTGCTGTTGACCAGTAATGCTTTTCCTTTGGAACATGGTGATAGCCACTGAACAAAAGGATTCCGAAGAAACAAGTGATTTCATCAGCATTTATGTCAACGCTTGCCAATTTCTGCCTGCATATAGATTTGTCATATATGCTAATTCTTCTAAATAATCTTCACCCATAATTTCTATGAAAAGTTCAAATGGTGTCTTTTGAAGAAGATCTGGATGAATATCAGCCAACTGATGGGGCATGTTCTTCCATTATGGTCTTGAAATCATGTCTTGAACCATCTTGGCTTTGGCTTCTCTGGTTTTCGTTTCCGTTTGGTATCTCATGATTCTTGACAATAGATTGATAGCAATTCATCATCCTCATCCACTTCCTCATCACGTGACTCAACTGCAACTTCCACTTCGCCACACACATCTGCTGGTACTTCTGGTGCTAGGTCTTCGTCATTGATATCTTCAATATCTGAGTCTTCTAAATTATCTGATGGTGGTAGAATCACAATATCAACTTCTGTAGCTTCAGAATCAACCAAAATTTGTTCAACTGCTTCTTCAACAGTCAAGTACTTCTGAGTTTTAATTATATTCCAAATTAGGCAATAAGTAATAAAAATTGATAGCGAGGCCCGAGAAGAGGATGCCTATGCAGGGCTGTCACGGAGCTACTCTTGCGTGGCCCGAGAAGAGGATGACCGATGCAAGCCTGTTGTGCTCATTCCTCTCAGCCTGAGATGGAGGCCCAGGAGAGAGGAAGATCCCTGATATAGTATATGGGAGTGAGAAGCCTGAGTGTATGTATGTTTGAGAGAGAGAGCATGGGAGTGAGAAGCCTGTATGTGTATATATGCATGAGAGAGGGCATGGGATTATATATATTTTACCTTTTTTGATATTTGTGAACTTTTTTTGCATTTTTATTGATTTTTCAAAAATGTGTATATTTTGGACCACAGAGATACACCAATGTGGAACATGTGGAACATGCAAAATTAAATTGATGCTGATCAAGTTGTATCTTACCTAAAAAAGAAAGATTTATACCAAAATGATCAGAAAACCCTTGGGAACTTGAATATATCACAACAATTCTTTATTTACACTCAGTATCATACCAAAAGGTCAAAAGGTCAAACTAGGTCAAACATTCAGTTTTTGACCTACTTTGCATATTCATATTTCTAAGAGTATCCAGCTAGGAACATCAAATTTTTGGATTTAGACTTTTCAAGTTTAATACTCTCAAGCTAAATGGTTGAAAAATTGCTTTTCTTTAGCTTTGGAGTAATTAAAATTATTTTTAAAAATATTCCACTTGTGGAATGTTGGTACCTAAAAGGTTTTAATGGGCATCTGTTTCTCTAACCTGACCGCCAGCAAATTTTTCTTTCATGCTGCTTCCTGTGGTTCCTCCTACTTAGTATCAGGAGGATACTAAGTAGGAGGAACCACAGAAAAGCAGTAGTTTGGGCTTTTTTGTGGCTTTTTGTTTAAATGGTTCGTTGAGCGTAAAGACTTAACACCAGCCCTGGGGATGATGTTAACTTTTCTATGTTAAAACGTGTATATCGGGCACACAGTGATTTTTTTACATCGGGCAGGGGGGGGGGGGGGGGTTATAGCTAATAGCCTCATCTACATGGATTTACATGTGATGAGCACAATTAGCTATGCACTGGTTTGGATGCACTAATCCCCTTATTGTATCCAGTGTTAGCCTAGTGCATCCAGTACTCGCGTCTAAGAGCTCATTAGCCTGTGCGCTAGGCTCAGCGCATGCTATAGCATCGGCCTGATTGTTAATTAGGGATGTGAATCGTGTCCTCGATCGTCTTAACGATCGATTTCGGCTGGGAGGGGGAGGGAATCGTATTGTTGCCGTTTGGGGGGGTAAAATATCGTGAAAAATCGTGAAAATCGTTAAAAAATCGAAAAATCGAAAAATCGAAAAACCGGCACATTAAAACCCCCTAAAACCCACCCCCGACCCTTTAAATTAAATCCCCCACCCCCAAATAACTTAAATAACCTGCGGGTCCAGCGGCGGTCCGGAACGGCAGCGGTCCGGAACGGGCTCCTGCTCCTGCATCTTGTCGTCTTCGGCCGGCACCATTTTCCAAAATGGCGCCGAAAAATGGCGGCGGCCATAGACGAAAAAGATTGGACGGCAGGAGGTCCTTCCGGACCCCCGCTGGACTTTTGGCAAGTCTCGTGGGGGTCAGGAGGCCCCCCACAAGCTGGCCAAAAGTTCCTGGAGGTCCAGCGGGGGTCAGGGAGCGATTTCCCGCCGCAAATCGTTTTCGTACGGAAAATGGCGCCGGCAGGAGATCGACTGCAGGAGGTCGTTCAGCGAGGCGCCGGAACCCTCGCTGAACGACCTCCTGCAGTCGATCTCCTGCCGGCGCCATTTTCCGTACGAAAACGATTCGCGGCGGGAAATCGCTCCCTGACCCCCGCTGGACCTCCAGGAACTTTTGGCCAGCTTGTGGGGGGCCTCCTGACCCCCACGAGACTTGCCAAAAGTCCAGCGGGGATCCGGAAGGACCTCCTGCCGTCCAATCTTTTTCGTCTATGGCCGCCGCCATTTTTCGGCGCCATTTTGGAAAATGGCGCCGGCTGAAGACGACAAGATTGAGGAGCAGGAGCCCGTTCCGGACCGCTGCCGTTCCGGACCGCTGCTGGACCCGCAGGTTATTTAAGTTATTGGGGGGGGGGGTTCGGGAGGGTGGGGGATTTAATTTAAAGGGTCGGGGGTGGGTTTTAGGGGGTTTTAGTGTGCCGGCTCACGATTCTAACGATTTATAACGATAAATCGTTAGAATCTGTATTGTATTGTGTTCCATAACGGTTTAAGACGATATTAAAATTATCGGACGATAATTTTAATCGTCCTAAAACGATTCACATCCCTGTTGTTAATATTGTTTGATATATGCTGTTGTAATCATTCATCAATACTTAAATAATTTACTCTGTTTGAACATGAAATCTAGTGGCTTTCCAGAATTCACTACAAAGACAGCATTCACATGTCCCATGAGCAGGTAGCACTCTGATAATAGTACCTTCTGATTGTCTCTGTTTTCTGTATATTTCTCCTGTGCATACACATGTTACAGCTTCACATGTATTTGAGCCTCATCTGTATGCAAATGATACTCATATTCTTGCTTTTTGTCTGTCAGTCACCGTTAAGTATCCCTGACAAAATGTCACTTTCCACAGCAACCTCACTGCAGATTAATCTAGAAAAAAAATACAATGTTTCTGTTGTCTCTTCCATTTCTCCCTCTCATTTGGTTTATTTTCCTGTTTTTTTCAATACATTAAGGGTGAATTTTTAAAGCACTCCTCTCCTTAAAAAGCCCATATATGCAAGCATATGGGCCATGTATAAGCAACATGTATTTTAAAAGTCACAAATTCTGTGTGTGTATGTGTGTGTGTGTGTGTGAGACTAAAAAAAAAAAAAGAGGGCATAGTTGGGGCATTACGAGGAGTTCTAGATCGGGGCCAAGATATATGCATATACATCTGCATTATAAATCCAGCAGCAACAGTGCTAGGCAGGCTATTAGCCACACATGTTTACTGCTGCTTTTGATAAGAACATTTGTTCTTATGTTATTATAAGAACATAAGAATATAAGAACATAAGAAATTACTATACTGGGTCAGACCAAGGGTCCATCAAGCCCAGCATCCTGTTTCCAACAGAGGTCAATTCAAGTACCTAAAAAGTACCCAAAAATTAAAACTATCCCATGCTGCTGATGCTAGCAATAGCAGTGGCTATTTTCTAAGTCAACTTGATTAATAGCAGGTAATGTACTTCTCCAAGAACTTATCCAAACCTTTTTTAAACCCAGCTACACTAACTGCACTAACCACATCCCTTGGCTACAAATTCCAGAACTTAACTGTGCATTGAATTAAAGAATTTTCCCCGATTAGTTTTAAATGTTCTACATGCTAACTTCATGGAGTGTCCCCTAGTCCTTCTACTATCTGAAAGAGTAAATAACCGATTCACATTTACCCGTTCTAGAACTCTCATGATTTTAAAGACCTCTATCATATCCCCCTTCAGTTACCTCTTCTCCAACCTCTTTAGTCTTTCCTCATAGGGGAGCTGTTCCATTCCCTTTATCATTTTGCTCACCCTTCTCTGTACCTTCTCCATTGCAACTATATCTTTCTTGAGATGCCGCTATCAGAATTGTACACAGTATTCATGGTGTGGTCTCACCATAGAACGATACAGAGGCATTATGACATTTCTGTTTTATTCCCTATTCCCTTCCTAATAACTCCTAACATTCTGTTTGCTTTTTTGACTGCCACAGCTCTTTGAGCTGACGATTTCAAAGTATTATCAACTATGACACCTAGATCACTTTCCTGGGCGGTAGCTCATAATATGGAACCTAACATCGTGTAACTATAGCAAGGGTTATTTTTCCCTATATGCATCACCTTGCACTTATCCACATTAAATTTCATCTGCCATTTGGATGCCTAATTTTCCAGTCTCACAAGGTCCTCCTCCAATTTATCACAATCTGCTTGTGATTTAACTGCTCTGAATAATTTTGTATCATCTCCAAATCTGATAACCTCACGCATCGTATTCTTTTCCAGATCATTTTTAAATATATTGAAAAGCACGGGTCCTAGTACAGATCCTTGAGGCACATACTGTATACCCTTTTCCACTGAGAAAATTGTCCATTTAATCCTACTCTCTGTTTCCTGTCTTTTAGCCAGTTTGTAATCCATGAAAGGACATCGCCACCTATCCCATGACGTTTTACTTTTCTTAGAAGCCTCTCATGAGGAACTTTGTCAAATGCCTTCTGAAATTCCAAATACACTACATCAACCAGTTCACCTTTATCCACATGTTTATTAACCCCTTCAAAAAAGTGAAGCAGATTTGTGAGGCAAGAATTGCCTTGGGTAAAGCCATGATGACTTTGTTCCATTAAACCATGTCTTTCTACTTGTTCTGTGATTTTGATCTATAGAACACTTTTCACTATTTTTCCTGACACTGAAGTCAGCTTAACTGGTCTGTAGTTTCCTGGATCACCCCTGGAGCCCTTTTTAAATATTGGGGTTCAAACTTAACCTTGGCAACAGGTCTCCATGCTTCCTGTCGTGTGCTTAGTTGCTGCTCATTTGTGTTCCTGTTCCTGTATCCAACCTGGTTCCAGTCTTCATGTTCCTGTTCCAGTTCTTGTGTTCCAGTTCCAGCTTCCTGATTCCTGACTATCCTTTGGACAGATTCCTTGGCTTTCACCTTCACTTGTTTCTGACCACGCTTTGGATGGATTCCTTGGCTTTGACACTTGCTTGGACCTGACCTTGTCTCCAACTGCCTGACCTGACTTCAGCCTGAACCTGAACTTTCCAGCTGATTGCTTTGGACTTGGGCTTTCTTAGGCACCTGCCTACTTGCAAGCCTGGATTTAACTTGTTCCTAACTGCTCGTCTGCTTCTGTCTGTCCGGGCTTCTGGAACCTGGCCTTGTCTTCAACCTTGCACCTTTGGACCCTGCGTCTCTGCTGCTTCTTGGTGCCCTACCTTGGACACTCTCTCTAGGATCAACCACATGGAATCCCGCTTAAGACCAGCCAGTCCCGGTACCCAAGGACTCAATCTGTGAGGAATGAGGGCTGATATTGGCGAAGCTCCAGTTGACCTCCGCTTCCCATTCGGCCCCACCTCCCGACAGTCGAGACCCGTAGGGGGTTTCCTCATGGGTAGCACCAACTCTACCTCAGTCCAAGGGTCCACCCCTGCAACAGCTACTAGCTGCATAAATCTCTGTTTCGACCTAAAACAACTAAGTGAGCAGTCTAGTCAACTGGGGGGAGTGCAGGCTGAAGAACCTGAGGGGTCTAGATGGGTCTTGAGAGGGGCTGGGAAAACTGGTAGACTAATCTGTAAAACTAGGAATGTCCTTCACGTGAGCATGTTTTAAAATCTGATTACTTGTATGCCTTAAAGCTTACAAAGTCCTAAGAAAGATACGCAAAATATGTTTGCTCTAGTAACCGCTTAAAATTAGGTGCACATACACGTCGTAGGTGTATATAAAATCTTGCACACATGATTCAAAATTCCAGCATATGTGTGTTTGCGTGCTCATTTTAAAGTTACTTTTTATGTTTTTCTTCTTAGCTATCCTTTTGTCTTTTGCTAATTTTGGAATTTGATTTATCAATTAAATGTTACATGCGTATACCATATGCAAAGTTGAATCTATGGTTTGTGATTACTGCTGTGGACTCATGGGAATATATAAATGTGACTAACGTTTAATCAAGAAAAAGCACACTTGCACATATAGGAGTCAATTTTCAAAGGATTAAGCTCCTAACTTTTGGTGTTAAGCTCCTAAATGTCTGTGAATTTCTGTGAATTTTCATCCAAAAACTTAGGGGTTTCATTTTCAGCCACTGGCTGGCTTGCAAAGTTATCCAGATAAACTTAACCTGCTAACTTTGGTGGGATATTCTGTGGAGCAGACATCTCTTTACATGAGTTCTGTTGCACGTCCCGTCTGTGCTAGGCCCACGCCTGGGCCTGCTCACCTTGCTCCTGTGCTAGCGAGTCCCGGGCCATCCTCTCCCACTGCTGCTGCCAGCACTGCCCGTCCGCAGCATCCAGCGGCGGCATTTCCTAGGCCCTCCACATCGGGCCTAGCTCCACACCAGGGTGTGGCGTCGGTCCCACCCCTAGGCGCGCACGCGGACTGCCCGGCCTTTTAAAGGGTCAAGGGCGGGAACTAGTTCCGCGGCGCAGCAGAATGACATCACCTGACTTTGGTATATAAGCGAGGCCCTGTCCCTCAGGACTTTGCCTTGGCAAACGGATCTACACCTCGGTGTCTCTAGTTTGCTGCTTTTCTGTGTTCTTGCTTGTCTTCGTGTTCCTGCTTGTTCCTGTGTTCTAGTCTGTTTCAGTGTTCCTTCACCTCTGTGTGTTTCAGTGTTCCTGCGCCCTGTGTTCCTTTCTGTGTCTTTCCCAGGTGGTACCTTCTCAGACTGATTTCTTGGTACTGACCTGACTACTCTCTTCTAGGGATGTGAATCGTTTTTTGACGATTTAAAATATCGTCCGATATATTTTAAATCGTCAAAAAATCGTTAGGGCCACGATACAATACCAATTCCCCCGATTTATCGTTAAAAAATCGTAAATCGGGGGAAGGGGGAGGGCAGGAAAACCGGCACACTAAAACCCCCTAAAACCCACCCCCGACCCTTTAAATTAAATCCCCCACCCTCCCGAACCCCCCCCCCCAATGCTTTAAATTACCTGGGGATCCGGCGGTGGTCCAGAACGGCGGCGGTCCGGAACGGCCCCCTCAATAGAATCGTGTTGTCTTCAGCCGGCGCCATTTTTCAAAATGGCCGCCGCAAAATGGCGGCGGCCATAGACAAAAACGATTCGACGGAGGAGGTCGTTCCGGACCCCCGCTGGACTTTTGGCAAGTCTTGTGGGGGTCAGGAGGCCCCCCCAAGCTGGCCAAAAGTTTCCTGGGAGTCCAGCGGGGTTCCGGGAGCGATTTCTTGCCGCGAATCGTTTTCGTACGGAAAATGGCGCCGGCAGGAGATCGACTGCAGGAGGTCGTTCAGCGGGGGTTCCGGACCGCCGCTGAACGACCTCCTGCAGTCGATCTCCTGCCGGCGCCATTTTCCGTACGAAAACGATTCGCGGCGGGAAATCGCTCCCTGACCCCCGCTGGACCTCCAGGAACTTTTGGCCAGCTTGTGGGGGGCCTCCTGACCCCCACGAGACTTGCCAAAAGTCCAGCGGGGGTCCGGAAGGACCTCCTGCCGTCCAATCTTTTTCGTCTATGGCCACCGCCATTTTTCGGCGCCATTTTGGAAAATGGCGCCGGCTGAAGACGACAAGATTGAGGAGCAGGAGCCCGTTCCGGACCGCTGCCGTTCCGGACCGCCGCTGGACCCGCAGGTTATTTAAGTTATTGGGGGGGGGGGTTCGGGAGGGTGGGGGATTTAATTTAAAGGGTCGGGGGTGGGTTTTAGGGGGTTTTAGTGTGCCGGCTCACGATTCTAACGATTTATAACGATAAATCGTTAGAATCTGTATTGTATTGTGTTCCATAACGGTTTAAGACGATATTAAAATTATCGGACGATAATTTTAATCGTCCTAAAACGATTCACATCCCTACTCTCTTTGTCTGCTGCCTGGAACTGACCACTGCCTGCCTGACTACTCTCTTCGTCTGCTGCCTGGAACTGACCCTTGCTTGCCTTGACTAAGCTCGGACTGACCTTGGTATTGACCCCTGCTTTGGCTGACCACTTCTGGACAGATACTCTAGCTTTGACCATTCCGCTTCACTCGGACACTCCCTTCTGGCCTTCTGTGACTACTAGACCGACTTGCTTGGACTCTCTCTGCAGCCTTTGTCCAGCTAGATCCGCAGGCACTGCCTTCCTTGTCCGGAGAGCCTTCATGAACTATTACCTTCCCTGAGGTCTCCGGAGCCTCCATTGGGTCTAGCCCATTCTCTCTGTATCAGCCATGCACCCTTGCTCGTGGTGGGCACACCCCTCTACTACCTCTCCGGGAGACCATCAGAGGCCCAATTAAGTCCAGGCGGTCCGAGTACCCAAGGGCTCAACCTGTGGAAACCCAGTACTGTTATTGGCGAAGCTCTAGCTAGCCTCTGTCTCCTCATGTGCTCCGCCTCCTGGTGGCAGGCGCTCTCTGGGTCCGACCAGAGGGCCGTACCAACCCTGCGCGAGGCCAAAGGTCCACCTTCAGCACAACAAGTTCAGGATCTCTCCCTCCTCTCTGGGTTTTAAGGCATGTCACTTCATCTCCCTGTGGCTCTAGAGTGCCAATGTACTAAGCAATAAAGCTCTTCATCTAAATGAGCAGATACCGTAATACGTTTTTCTCGTGATACCAATTCATAAAAAAATTATGAAACATTTGTTTTGCAAAAAAGGATTTTTTTTATTGATAAGGTCTGCAAAACTTAACTGCACCTCCCTGAGGTTTAGTTAAATTTAGCTCTAAAATCACCATTTTATGATTTTCTGCTCTCAATCAGGCCGATACAGTAAAGTGCGGCCGCGGTTACCCAGTTTTTAACCCACTTTGGACGCACATTTTGGATGTGTATGGCTAACCCGCGATTCAGTATCCGGTTTTACGTGTCCTTACCACTTACTGAAACGGACGCGTATCCATCTCCGCCCGCCGCATGTATATGATATGTTAATGAGCCATTTAGCTATTCCCTCCGATACAGTAACTTGCGCCCAGATTATCGCTTTTTTAACCAGCTATTTTGCCGTGTCTTTAACCTGCAAATTTACCGCCTACCCTGACCCTGGCATTAGTGTGGTGTTCAGTCGGCTTCCCGCTGCCTTGAGCTGTATCTTCGCCCCCTCTGGATCTCCCTCCTTCATGTTCCTTTCACTCTAGTGCCGGGCAGCTGGGGAGGCCCGATCTGGGCCCGCTTGCCCTGCCACCGCAGGCATAGAATCAGAGTTCTAATTCACGGTGCCCTGCTGCCGGGGGAGTCAGGGAGGGGGGTTAACCCTTTCCTCTCCGCGGGGACGCCCTAAAGAGGCAGGCGACAACCCCCCACTGCACCAGCTTTCCGGAAAGTTCACCCTGTGAGGAGAGAGGAGCTGGAGACCACGAAAGCCTTCCCTTCTTCTCCTCCCCGAGCGTGGTGGAGCAGTTTAGTAGGGAGGTCGCGGCGTCCATTCATGGACCTTCCCGCTGTCTTGAGCGCCCGGCTGGACGCCAAAGCCGGAAGCCCGAGGCAGCAGGAGGTCACGGTATCCGTTCATGGACCTTCCTGCTGCCTTGAGCACCCAGCTGGATGCCCAAGCCGGACGTCCGAGGTCGCGGCTTGGGTGTCCAGCCGGGCTCTCAAGGCAGCGGGAGGTCACGGTGTCTGTTCATGGACCTTCCCGCTGCCTCGGACGTCCGGCTTGGGCGTCCAGCTGGGCGCTCAAGGCAGCGGGAGGTCACGGCGTCTGAGGAGCTGGCAGGGTGGCATTTCCATGGCCACGTGTGGTGGCGGGGGTGGACGTGGGCCACGGTGGTCTTGGGGCTTCCAAAAGGAGGGCGTCCGATGGGGAGGGAATAACTGCCTGGGAGGAACTCGGGTCACGCTAACCTTTGGGATCTGGGATCTTCTTCTCCCGTCCTCCCCGCCTGGAGATGGCTCCTGACCTGCGAGAGACTGAAGGCAGAACCCAAGCTCATAAGTAGAGTCTCTCTCTCTCTCACTCACACACACACACACATGAGGAAGAGTTAACAAATAAGAGCTAATGGTAAAGGAAAGCCAGGGGTCTGCATTCGCCTCCTGTGCAGAGCTGTAGATTCACTGTCTGGAGAGATTTCAGAGGAAGTGACAGTTTGATAAAGGACATCAGCAATACATGGAGGAATGATGTTATTCCACGAGAGTCGCAGCGTCCGTTCATGGCCCTTCCCGCTGCCTTGAGCGCCCAGCTGGACATCCAAGCCGGGTGCTCAAGGCAGCGGGGTCTGTAGAAAAGAACATACCTGGTGGAATGACATTTCAAATGACATTTCAAATGACAGGTACCAGTGCACCCTGGATACTGTATAGGCGCTGTATACCGCTGTATACAGTAAGATGGATTGCGCACGCCTACCGCTTCATTGATGCGCATTGGATGCCACTTGGATTTGCGTCTAATTTGAATACTGAATCAAGCGGTATGTGAACCAAAATATGCGCGCGGCAAACGAGGGTGCGCCCGGCACTACTGCACTCTTTCTTACGCGTCCTTACTGTATTGGCCTGAATGTAAATTTGCAAAAATCACTAATGGGCTGATTTACATGATTCTTCAGTTCAATAACAATTTTGCATAAGTTTTCTGTTTGCTTTTGCAAATGCAAAATAATGTGTTAAAAACAGGCAAATAATGCGTGCAAAAGTTTGCAAACAAAATTATGCATGTTATTTGCAGTTTTTCACATGTTTACAAAAAGTGGTTACAAAAATGAACACACATCACTACATTGTATTTCCTGGTTCTGCCTTTCATATGGAATAATCTTGAGATCTTAAATGTTATTTGGATAAAAGTGCTATGTAAACCTAATGCGATATTGCGGTTGGTACACTTACCAACATAGGGGGTTGGATCACCTATTTTGAGTCTGGAAAGAAGACTGAGGCAATTAGCTATGAAGGTAACCCAGTGAATACAAATATTTCATATTCAAAGATGGAGGAGAGGCTGTGCATGAATTTGAATAGGATAAAATTGTGCACATCATGAAGTACTTAGTGTTTGTAGAATGCATTAGCTGTTTTATTTCATTATGTATGTATTCTGAACATACAAAGTCATACTAGGGATGCTAGTCCCTTATAGAAAAAGATGAGAAAACGAAGCTGAGCAAACTTGAGCTGTGTTGTCAGCACAATCTAAGGGGTAAGAACTTCTTAAGAAGTCATGAAAGCCTGCCTCACCACCTCATTTGCATACTTTCCGAAACACTTTGATCTATATTGTTAGTTTTAATATAATGCTGGGATGGACATCATGGTGCAAGAATAGCTAGGCCTAATCAGGCTAGAAAAATTAGTTGATTCCCATGTCCTGGCAAACATCATTGTACAACCAATTTCCTGTTGGAAAAAAAGCAGCATTATTTCATGCATTACTTGTCAGCAATGGAAACAACTGTGGCAGAAGGTAGATGTCTTGGTGGTTAAAATTTAGCTCCCTGGCTCTTGGTGTCATTTTAACAATAGTCCTGTATGCATTCCCAGAATAACCGAGAATGCACAATTTACAAGCTCATGCAGTAACATATCAGTATAGCGGGCAAAGGTACACATGCAGACTAGGAGGGAGAGATATGCATGTTTTCAAAATATTGCGGCTCCAACTGCAGCTATTAAAATGTGGTTCCATTTTTCCCACACACACCCACTTCCATGGCTATTCTCACATTTTGGCAACTTTTGAAAATTACCCTAAGGACAATTTTCAAAGCCACTTATCCTATAAATACAGTAAAAAGGACTGACTGGAACTTGGCCTCTTCAAATGTGGCCAGAAGTGCCCTTGGGCTCCACGGTGCAAGAAAAAAAAAAAAAAAAGAGGTGTTCCTGCTGACGCGATTAGGTTGGGGGAGGAATGTGGCCCACGTATGTTTCATTTTCAAATGTGCACACGCTAATTTTGCTTCCCACCCTTTCCTTCTTTCCTCCTCCTCCTCCTCTTCCTGCTAAAACAGCAGGTGCAACGCTTTTACATGCGCATACCTTGCCCTTGCTTGTTTCTAAAATAGAAACAATTCAAATAGCTTCACCTTGAAAATCCGGGTAAAGCAACTATGCGGGCTGTTTGGAAACTCAGCGCCCCTGGTGGTGGAGGCTGCAAGCACCTTGGTAATGAAAGGGTTAAGGAAACAATTAGGAAGAGAGCCCAGCTTTCTAACAGGCAGTGAAATATCACTTATAATAAAACATGACTTGGAATACATTTTGCAGTATGAGCAGGTGTGAGCCTGATAGTGCTATCTTTCTTTTCACTCACTGCCTGCTCTTTTCTCGTTCCAAGGGAAAGTTCTCAACAGAGGAGATAGACCGCATTCAAATCTTCAGAAATTAATTTTCTCAGCAGAACGGCATTCATTTTCTGTGGAATTAAGCGCCGGCGGAGCTCTACTTCCAGTGCCTACAACACTGCTTACTGTTACAATCTGTTTTTGTAAACTGGAGGCTACCTCATGAATT
The DNA here is from genome assembly GCF_901001135.1 of Rhinatrema bivittatum. Classification (NCBI taxonomy): domain Eukaryota; kingdom Metazoa; phylum Chordata; class Amphibia; order Gymnophiona; family Rhinatrematidae; genus Rhinatrema; species Rhinatrema bivittatum. The sequence goes on along the minus strand of NC_042616.1, from coordinate 583,666,381 downwards.
TTTATCATTTCCAAAGCTGGATTTTCAATTTACACCATCATTTCTCAATGAGATAAGCCACGGAAACATTCTTTGACTTGTTAAATGTATTTCTAAGCTCCAAGCACAGATCCAGGGCACTAGTGACAGTGTCCGCCTCATGCCCTATTTTCTGTTCTATTTTGTTTGGGAGTAGGGAGGGGGAGGAAGGCTGGATGCTGGCAGGTTTTTTTTTGTTGTTTTTTTTTTCTAATGCTTTGGGCTTCCAGCTCAATCAGAATCAGGCTTGGATCCGGCACCATGATCCTTCATTCACAGGGATTTTTCCCCTATTTTACATCCCCTCCCAACTCCCTTAATCCAGTCATCGCAGTGAAAGCCTTGGCTGGGGGCCGGGCACAGGGTTCCTTCTGAAACCCTGCCCTCCTTGGCCCTAAATTCAGTCACTTGACGTCAGCCACTGCATGATGACTGGGGGAACACCTCCCCCCTCCCCCTCCCCCTCCCAGGGGCTGTGAATGCTGCCTCTGCAGTATCTCCAGGCACAGCCAGACTGGGGAGCAGAAGACCTGACTTGGGAATTGGACTGTTGTGGATCCCCATCCTCTATTTTTACTAATAAACTCTATCAAGTTTATGCTGCTGCCATGTAGTGCCTGCAAAATACCAGACTGAGGCCTTGTGAAGCCTTTTCAGTACTGCAAACAACCAGGGAATCCAGCAAGGATATTTCAAGCATAAAATAGCAAACAATCACATTCTGTATACCCTCAGACAACATCTTTAGCTTTTCCAGTGAGCATTTACAAGCAAAGCGCAGTTATTCAAACAACCATTATTTTCATCAACTTATACTCATAATTTGAATAGAATGCAACAGCAGACAATAAATATAAATATCTTAACCTAACTGAATTACATGCTGTTGTTTTTCTTCAATATTGTCAGACGAAGCCAGGCCTCTAAATTCAAAAGGAATCGATATATTGAGGAGGATTTTTTGAAAAGCCAATTTCCATTTAATTAATATCAGAGTTCACTTGGTTGGATAACTCGGAATGTAAATATTGCAAAGGCTGAAGCAAATAACATTCAAATAGAATTGGATTAAGACTTGTCGGAATTGAAATCTAAACAGCAGCTAAATTGTACGAAATGAGAACATTCATTCAGAACATAGCACTAAATGCCTCTCTGCTGTCATATTTTCTTGATAAATTTCACAGAGAGAGTAACTTTTAGTGATTGTACAAGTTACACTGATTAATAGTGTTAGTGTGATAATGTATGTAACCCTTTCCCAGGCATGACTTATAGGTAAAGCTCTCACTTTCAATACTGGGGCTTGAGCCCCTGCTCAGTCTATCAACTCCTCTGTGTGGATATTCCACTGGGGAAAAGGATTAACCTTCAAGGCCCAAACTCCTCAAAATCACCAGTAGTCACTCACTAATATAAAAACTATATTAGACCATTGCAGCAACTTCCAGTGGGGTGGTGTGGACAGATGATACTTTTCTGTGGGCTACATTGCATTGTATGTCCTTTTTAAAAGGAAAACTCCTTAGTAAGGTTGTCATTGGAGACTTACATGGGTTAACCTGGGACTTACCTAGTGCCTGTAAAGCCTGCAAAGTACCAGGGAGAGGTTGGTGCGGCCTAGCAAGTGAGCCCGCTAGGCTCACCCCGTCAGCTAGAAGATGCGCCACGTGGTGGGACTGAATGGAGCTTTGCCTTTACCAGCCTCCTCCCCTGCAGGTTGAACCCTTGAGTTCTGGCGGGCTGGCAGATTTTAGGTGGGTCTCTTGAGTGGTGGTAAGAATGAGAGTCTAAAGTTGGGCAAAGGTCAAGGCAGGCAGCAAATAGAGAGAATCTGAACGCAGGCCAGAGGTTGAGGCAGGCAGCAACAAGGAGAACCAGTAGGCAGGCCAGAGGTCAGGGCAGACTGCAGACAAGGTGGAGAGTCAGGTCCAAAGCACAGCTTGGATTCTGGCAGCAATCGAGAATGGTCAAGGTCCAGAGCCATGGTCAGAATCCAAGAAGTCAGGCCAAGGGAGGACAAGACAAGACAAGACTGAATAATGGCATGAGCAATGGCAGGAGCAATGGATGGCCCGTAATGGATGGCCCGCGCCATTTTTTAAGATGGCGCCAGCCAGCCATTGCTCCTACCATGTGACAGGGGCCGGCCAATGGCACCGATAATCCCTGTCATATGGTAAGGGCAAAGGGCCACTGGCGCCATTTTGTTTACTGGCAGCCGACAGCCCAGGAGCGGGAGATCGCTCCCGGGACCCCTGCTGGACCACCAGGTACTTTAGGAAAGTTTTGGGGGGGTCAAGAGGGTGGAAGATTGTAAATAATTAGATTTAAAGAGTTGGGGTGGGGTTGTTTTTTTTCGGCTTGGGACAGCCGAAAAAAAAAAAACGTTTGGACTGTGGGAAACGGAATTTCCCGCGGGTCCACGATACCAGAACCGGAACCGATTCCAGCACCCGATTCACATCTCTAATATAAAGTATTGTATCTGGTTCCAGAAACTATGAGAATCTAATATCTCCTGGACCTTGAACTGAGTGTCTTCTTCTATAGCCACTTCAGGGGTCTAGAGGAGCGGTCTGCCCAGCCAGGAAATAATGGCAGGCTTCAACAGGGAGATGTGGAAAACATCATGGACTCTTAGTGATACCAGTAATTTGAGTTTGTAAGCCTCAGGGCCCAGCTGTCTCTCAATAGGTAATGGATCCACAAACTGTGGTGCAAACTTCAAGGATGGTATCTTAATCATAGATTTTTGGAACCGAGCCAAACTAGGCTTCCTGGCGAAGCTGAGGCGCAGGATGGAGTTTCTTATCTGCATATTTTTTGAAATGCTAGGCTGCTTGTTCAAGGAGACAGTGTGTCTTTTTCCAGAGTTCTTGGAGTTCCTGTCCTGTCAGGTTAACTGCTGGACAAGTGTCAGAGAGGGAAACAGACTTGGGTGTACAGGGATGGTGCCCAAACTATTCACGTGATTATTATGGGCAAATTCAGCCCATGGGAGGAAGGAGGACCAGTTATCCTGCCATTGGTTCACGTAGGTTTATAAAAACGCTTTGAAACTCTGATTTATTCAGTCAGTTTGTCCATTGCTCTGGGGTTAATAAGCAGAGGTGAAATCCAACATAATTCTAAACTTCTTGCACAACTCTTTCCAATAGCGGACTGTGAACTGAATCCCTGGTTTGAGAGGATATGAAGAGTAATTACATTCAGCTTAAAGATGTTTTGGACAAAGAGTTTATGCAATTGAAGCACTGATGGGAGGCCCATAGAGAGGAGTGAAATGAGCCATCTTAGAAAATCTATCCACTATTACCCATATGGTGGTGTTGCCACCAGAGACAGGAAGGTCAGTGATGAAGTCAATGGCCAAATGAGTCCAGAGTTTCTTGGGGGCTAGCAGTGGCTGTAACATTCCCCAAGGTCATGCTTGCACAGATGGGGCAAGATTCTGCATATCGCTTCACATCAGTCTTCATTTGAGGCCACCAGTAGTGTCAAATGATTAATTCCAAGGCTCAGGTGATACCTGGGTATCCTGCCAAGCGGGAATCATGGGCCCACTGAAGAACTTTCTGACGTAGGTGCTGGGGAACCACGGTCTTTCTAAGAGGGACTATAAATGTGACAGCAATCACAATTTTCGCAGGATTGATAGTATGTCATGTAGATTCCAGAGAGCCCTCAGTATCAAAGAAATGAGAGAGGACATCAGCTCCTCAGTTCTTCTCAGCAGGATGGTCCCACAACTTGAAGTCAAACTGATTAAAAAATAACGACCATTGGGCTTGCTGTGGGGTCAGTCTTTTCGCTTGCAATAGATGCTTTAGATTCTTGTGATCCATATAGATAGTTATTGGATGCTTGGCTCCTTCCAGCAAGTGTCGCCATTCTTTCAAAGCTAACTTGACTGCTAGGAGCTCCCTATTTCCAATGGTATAATTCTTCTCTGATGGAGAGAATTTCTTTCACAAGTAGGAGCAGGTTATGTGTGTACCATTATGGTTATGCATCTACCTCCAAGATGAATGGAGACACTAAAAAAACTGAATAGCAGCCTTGGTCCAGTTCTTGGTGTCTGAGTCCTTTCTAGTTAAGACAGTGAGTGGGGCTGATAAGGAAGAGTAACCATGGATAAATTACCTGTAATACTTTGCAAACCCCAGAAAGTGATGTATCACTTTAACACCCACCTCATCAGCTCACAGATGCACTCTGTGGTGGGACTGGATGGAGCTTCACCTAATACCTATACCAGCTGCCTCCTCAGCAGGGTGAGCCCTTGGGTTCTGGCATCTGGTAGATCTTAAGTGAGTCCCTCAGGCAGTGGTAAGAACAAGTCCAATATCAGGTGAAGATCAGGGCAGGTAGCAGATAGTGAGAACCAGAAGGCAGGCTGGAGGTTGGGGAAGGCAGCAGACAAGGAGAACCATTAAGCAGGCCATAGGTTGAGGCAGGCAGCAGACAAGGTGGAATCAGGTCCAAAGCACAGGTCAGGTCCAAGCAGCAATCAAGAATGGTCAAGGGAGGACAAGACAAGACAAGATATGACAAGCCTAAACAATGGCAAGGATATGACTAAGACCGGGCAAGGCAAGGACAAGGCAAGGCAGAGACTCTGGAACAAGGCAGAAGGTGGGAACAGGACTGAAACACAGGAATACTGGAACACAGAATAAGATGAGAATGCAGGAACAATGCAACACGCACTGATGAGCAAGGCACATCAGGAGACCTTTTGCTGAGGAGAGGAACTGCTGTGGGGACTTGGCTTATGTAAGTCAGGAGGCTGACATCATCTAGAGGTGCCGCTCTGGGCTTTACTCCTCTGTGCTCATATTATGTGTGCACATATGCTTGTGCCTATGGGAATGCCACGTACTGGCAGCATCAGTGGTGGCTGGTAGTGTTCGGCAATGGATTTCCATCACGATGGGAGGTACTCAGTAGTACAGGTCAGCAATGTGGGTGAGTGTGGAAGCTCATAGGAACCTCCTGTAGGCCACCAAACGTAACAATACCCTTGTACAAGGCACATTAATTGTATGTTGTTCGCATTACCAAGCCTGCCAATGACCTGAATACAAAAAAAAAAATTAATGCTAATGGTCTTATTAAGATAATATAGCCTTACCCTTGTCCTTCCTATGGTGAGATAATTCACTAGAAGGGTTTCTGAGATGTCACACATTCATTCCACCCTAGAGGTTCTTAGAACAGGAGTTTGGATTTCTTTCAGGGCCCTTGGGTGTCTTGGTCAAACTAATCTTTAAAATAAACATCTGACACAGTTGTAGTGTTTCAGCACTATAAATATTACTGATGCAATTCTTCAATATTATAAGTTCACATCTTGTACATTTCTTTGGTATGGCATCATAATTCATATTGAAACATGCAATCACTAAATCTGTTCCTGCCTGGAATATATCCTGGGATCCCCTCTGATCTCTTCTGAATTTTAGGGTTATCCTCAGGGTACATGTTAAGGCTCCTCCTTTTTATATGGGATTCAACTTGGTTCCTGGGAGCCACTGCTTAATATTTTTTTTTAACTCCGGTCTTCTACTCCTCAATGTACCAGATAGGCACAGACTCAATTGACTCTACTAGATAAGCCCATGGTTTTTGGATAGCTCTTTTCTCCTCCCAAGGTAGAATAACTGGACACCCACTTCTTGAAAATTTTCTGCCAGGTTGGCTTTGAGTCTTTCATGATGACAGACACAAGGATGAGAAGTGGCCACAAAAAAATAAACCTCTATATCCAAAACTCTACCTACAATGCACCCTCCCTGCAAGGGGAAAGACTTTTATTAAAGATTTGAGGCTTTCATCCAGATCTTGGTAGATCTCTTAGATCTTTTATTAGGGAGGGTGGGTGGAAAAAATCTTCGTTCCACAAAGGAAAGGAGAAAAACAAAGAAAACCAACTCGCTAGCCCCTAGTAAGAATTTACATTTGTTTGAAACAACATTGTCTATGACATTTTCAAAACAAAACAAGACAAAATAACCAAAATTTCATGTTGTATTTTCTATCATTTTTGTGTTAACTATTTGCAAATAGTGCGTCAGTTCCCATAAAAAAAGTTTCAAGGTGTGATGGGCACAGATCCCACTCCCAACCATCAACTAGGCCCCCACTGGCCATCCCTACCATAGCCCACTTTCCTGACTGCTTCCAGATTTAACAAATCTGCCCTGGTGGTCTAGTGGTGACCCAGAGCAACCTCTATGCTGGCATCCGTTATTGGCCATTGCTTCAACACTTCTAGGGGACTCTACATAGAAAAAAAACCTGTTAGTTAAACAGAAGCAAAAAGATGGCAGCCTGGTAAAACTCTTCTTCTTTTCAGTCTCTCTGTGTGCTGTGCTCACCTCACTGTCCAGAGACAAAAAAGAAAAATCACTAGCGCTGCTACAATCTTTGCCTTCTTTGACCCTCCTCTGTGAAGAGAAAAATCAAAATCAGCAGCAATGCACTGCTTCTGTCTTTCTGGTACTGACATCTTTTGGTTCTATTTAATTAACAGTTTTTTTTCATGTCAAGAAAAGGGAGGGGAGAGTATTGTAGCCTTGACAACTTTGTGCTGTTTGTGATGGACCAGACTCAATGCCTTGGAGGCTTAGATACCTGTTTACTGTTTTCAATGGACTGCACTCTAAGTCTGGGAGGTTTAAATACATTTGCGCTGTTTGTGATGAAGCACACTCCATGCTTTCAGGGTTTAGACACTTTTGTGCTATTTGTAATGGACAGCAATCCATGCCTTGGGTTGATGAATTTGTGATTCCCTACACTTTACAACTTGGAGGTTTTGAGGACTTTGTGTTGTTTGAGATTACCTGCACTTTATACCTTGGGGGTTTTGATTACTTTGTGCTTTTTGAGATTTCCTGCACTGTACAACTTGTGGGGTTTGATATCCTTGTGCTGTTTTCAATTCTCCACATTCTAGGCCTTGGGGATTTTGACAACTTTATGCTGCTTGTGAGTCACTGCACTCCAGGCCTTGGGGGTTTGGACAACTTTGTGTTTTTTGAGATTCCTCGCACTGTACGCCTTGGTGGTTTTGTTGATTTTGTGGTATTTGTTATTCTCTGCATTGTATGCCTTGAGAGTTTTGATGACTGTGTGCTGTTGCAATTAACCAGTGGGTTAGCATTTATCAGCATATATTAGCTCTACAATCATTACTGTTATACAAGTAACAGATGGTGCCATAACAGATTTAATGAGTCATTCACAATTTCACTGTATCAGCCTTGTGTATATAACATGTGCATGCCTTGATCTTTACAGTTTGACAGAAGCATATGCTACTGGTAGGATCAACCAGGTAGACATACCTCCAACTATGAAAGGCATCCCACACTCTAGCAGCCTTGGATCTTCTGTCCAAATCCCCTTCTTCTACAGCACTTGCCAACTCTTAATCTTACCCAGGTCATCCCTTGCTTTGCATGCTTGCTGCACCGCTCCTCAGATTTTTTATACCATTCTTCTTCCTCCTGCCTCAGTCCATATGTTATACTTGGGATTTTTTCAGCTACTCTTATTGCTATACCTCTCTGCTCCTACCTTTTCTGTTTATAATCACCAGCACCACTTCTGCCACTTCCACTCCTAGACAATCTTGGTAACTTAGGGTGCTTCCTCTGCTACTCCAGCTGAAATAGTCCAAATCCCTTTCCCCTTTGGTACTTGCTAACTCTTGTACTTGCCCTGGCCATCCGATGCTTTTCACAGGCCTTACCTAACAAGTTATCTGTAACAGTTTCATGCCCTTTTAACATTTTCTTCAAACTCTGTTCTCATACAGTTCTTGCGATTATTGGTCTCATCCCGGACCCCCGCTGGACTTTTGGCAAGTCTTGTGGGGGTCAGGAGGCCCCCCCAAGCTGGTCAAAAGTCCCTGGGGGTCCAGCGGGGGTCCGGGAGCGATCTTCTGCCCTCCGGCCGTATTGCCAATATTCAAAATGGCGCCGGTGCTACCTTTGCCCTGTCACATGGTAAGGGCAAAGGGCGATCGGCGCCATTTTCTTAGCGCAGCTGATAGCGTGGGAACGGGAGATCGGTCCCGCGGCCCCCCTGGACCACCAGGTATGTGTAAAAAGTTTTTTTGGGGGGGTCGGGAGAGTGGGGGAGGCTAAGGGGTAATTTTAAAGGGTCGGGTGGGGTTTTTTTTATTGGCGCGGGCCTCATTAGTGATGTGAATTGGAATTGGTAACGATTCCAATTCACATCTCGTAATGATCAGATTCCCCCCCCCCCCCCAGCCAAACCCGATCGTTAAAACGATCGGGCACACGATTCACATCCCTACTACTCATAGAATTTTGTCTACACCAGGCAGCCTAACAGACATCTGTATGAAGCATATATGTACACTGATTCTTTCTTGTAACAGACATGGCCTCCTCCAGGCCTTTGGAGCCAAAAGATGCATGAATTTCAATAAAATATCAATGAAAGTGCAGAGGACATTATTCTTTCCACAAGATACCTCTGGGAGCAGGTTGGCTATGCTGTTTTTCACTGTGGCAGTCTTAAGCAAGGGTCTTGTTGTAGGCTCACGAGGTCATTAGCTGACAAAAACCTTCTCTTGCCCTAATGCTAACACAGAGCTGTTGATATGAGTCTATCAGCACACCTGCCTTGGTCTCAGTATCCATAAAGTCCAAAAAACACTAACACTGCAGGAGATACACCCAATAGGATTGCAACTCTGCTATGCTGACCACAAGTTCAGTCAGGATATGACCTTTTCCAACTCCTCCATGGCAGCCACATGGAAAAGCAAAGGCCTCAAATCTGAATACACCTGAAAGGTTGCATCTCTGGAAGATGACACTAATGATAGCATGCCTCCCCACGAGTCCTCAGCCTGTGTTTTAAGCATGGCCACATATAGATTAAGGACTGTAACAGATACTAGCAATCAGAACAAACAACTCTGAGGATTTTCCATTGACTTAAATAAAGCAGGACAATATGAATAGCCCAGAGCTGGATATGCAAAGGTCCTTGCTGGTCCCTGATTTCTAAAAATGTCCTTATGGCTACCTGTGACATGTCAGAGTAGCTTTACAGCTTCTAACACAGCTTTGCCTTGTCTTTAATGAGGTGAACCTTTTGTTATGTCAGATGTGAGTTCTGTTATTATAATCACAAAATAAACTATGGCCTACACATTTCAGAATTTTCTACCTAAGCCATGTGAAGGCATGATACTATCCTATTCCCAATCCAACCTTCAGATAGTCAGTCCAGCATCCTTCAATAGCCTCCCTGTGAAGCTAACATTAGCAATATGACAGAGGAAAGGCCAAGGCCCTCATCATCTGTATATGAGAGTTGACTCTTTGCTTATATCAGTGTGGCAGGTCCTAACTGTGCATGGTCATGTGCAAGCCCTATGAAATATGTAAGCTTGCAATGACCTGTGAGAAGTTTGGGATTGCCATGATATTGAACATGTGCTTCCAAAAATGCTACAAGTGCTATGGGTGCACTCAGATGTCAGCACTGCCTCAGAAAATCATGAGACAGTCTGACACCTGTGACTTTGCATGCCAATCTGAGACTATGAATCAGATGTACATGTGGATATCTTCAGATGCACATGGATCTCAGCTAGAGAATCAAGCTGTAACATGTTGATTCAGTGATTGATGATTGTAGCTTTCAACTTCTATCTTCAGGCTGTGCCTTTAAGCAGCTGAACTACGTGCTTTATTGTACAAAGAGAGCATTTGACTCCATGTCCTAGGCCCTGCTGAACTTCCATAATACATATGCAACTGTCTTGCCAACATGTGAGGGCTAGGACAGGGTCAAAAGGCATAGAGAAGGCTAGCAAGAAGGCTTTAGCTATGCCTATACTATGCACACTGTTTTGGCAGTCCTTCACAAAACAATGGTGAGACGTGACTCTTTTGGACTAACATTCAATATGAATACATTAAGACAGCCACTTCTCTGTTGTAGGTATATTTTGTGTCCACTTTGTATACTATTGCCAATTGCAGCTAATGTTGCCTAACTAGGCCTAAGTGATTTTTGTTACATACTGATGCAGACAGAGGATCATTAGTAAAAGAAAGATACAGATGTGTGAAGCAAGAACCACTCTTCTGTGCTTTTTTCCATGCAATGGGAAGGACTAGACTAGAGGATGACTAACTGGCAAAGTAGCATTGTATAACACTTTGCCGAAGCTGGCTGCCAGTCGGTATATTCTCCCTGGCTTGTGCAGGGGGACATGGGAGATCCTCAGGTAGATCTTAAACAAGATCAACTGGGATGCCATAACGTAGAACACGATTATGAAGTACACAGCAGACAAGCACTATCTCTGCTACTCTGGCTGGGCCATATATTAAAGCTCCCCCCATTTTTCCAAACAGCGAAATCTACTTTTTTAGAACTACAAAGGTGCATTCAATGACAGCAGGTACAACATAAAGTCTCATTATAACTAATCTCTGTTGCTGTATTGGGAATAGTGAAAGGTGTGAGAAGCCAGGTCCAGCACCATATCCCAAATCTCCTATGGCAAAGAGAGAAAGGCTGCATCACTCACAGCACCGTTACTTTGTTATATCACTGCCAACCCAGAGCATGCTATAAGATACTAGAAGCTAAGCTTTAACTTGATATGAGCCATAAAAGTCTATTTCAGAACCAAAAGTCCATGCCACCTTTCACTTTTACACTATATGTATGCTAGAGCACTTTGTTATGCTATATCAGATCTTCATGAATGGAAAACTGCACCTGGTGTTCCTATACAATGAGTGCATGTCACTCACAACTAAGCAATCCCTACCTGCTTCTTGCATTGTCATAACACTGAAGCTATACTTCACAGCTCCCACATATGTCAATTCAGAAAGCCCTCAACCTCATGGTATGACTGTTCATGTCCCTGGCTGTTCTGCCGTCTCTCCTCCAGAGATACACATTTGTCAGCCATGACACAGTGAATAGGATTAGCCCAGAATGTACATCCCATAGCATCAATTGAACCCATGTACCTCTGTGATGGTCACAACAAATTGTGACTGACATCCTGGTTGTCAAAGCACAAGCCCTGCAGACTGGATACTGATATGTGCATTGTTAGCATCTGGGAGTCCCTGCACTGTGGACCCAAAAAGAATTTGGCTGACAAGTGACATTTCAACAGCTCTAAGAGAGAGAGGATTTGAATAGCCACTTGTTTAAAGTTGACAAGTTGAAACTCTTTAGTGCTTGGTCACATACTGTCCTTATTTGAAACTGCATTGTATGGGCATGCAACGTTAGCAGGCTTGTGCAGCATGAAGAAATAAATTTGGGTCCTGCCACTATGGCTTGTTAACTTAAATGTGCAAACCACTTGTCATCTAACTGATGCAGTCACATCCCTGACAGCCCCCAACGTCACTGCCATTTGCTGTAAACACATAGCTGGAGAGGGACAATAGAAAGAAGCACTGCTCTTACCTATTAGCCAACAGAACCATAAAGGACATTTATACATTTTTCAAACAGTCCAGATTACCTAAGTATAAAGGAATCATGTGCAGCTCTCAAGAACCTGGTGACCAATCAAGGATGCACAGTCCAGCATCACAGACCACTTGAACATTGATGGAGTGGAAGAGCATTCTGTTGTGGTAGATCTCCTCCTTGTGACAGGGTGGGATGATGGCTATATGAGTGCAATCAATATCTCCCAGAACATGTTGAAAGTTTTCTATGGCATAAAATCCTCTCTTCAAGTCCAGGAAGTCCTGCCTTTCATGAGGGAATCTTATGTAATAATGAATGCGGCTGCATACAGCACTTAGGACCTGGACCAGACAGTGGGAAAATAATGTTTAGGACATTTCCCAAACACCCCAACTGTTGTTTGGAATAAGCCAGATCCCATAAAATGCAAGGCACATAATAGTTTGGTAAGGGACATTTCTGTGACTGGATCCAACTCCCCTCTGAGTTCTTGATATAAATACATGATAATCTGAGAGCTCAGGCGATACCTCTTAACCATGTGCTTCTCTGGCACCTCCAGATGTGTTTCCTATACCACCTGCATGCCCTCCTGCATGGAAAGCCCTGACATGGGCCATCCCGCTCCACTGACTGGACTTGCAGCTCTGGCTCTGGTGCAGGTTCTTCCCTGGGAATCATTTGAAACTCCCTGTTGATGTTGTTATTATTGTTGTTGTGCTTGTTGTTGAACACTCTAAAGCATCCAGTGTCCCACTACTAGTACACTTCCACATAACATTCTCGCATTAAGAAGACAGGGCAGATAACAAAAGGTGTTCTTATTGTGTAGGTGTGTCAGAGAGAAGGCCTCATTTTATCGCGTACAATAATTGCCGTTATCCTGTGACAATGACCTCTATGTTGGGATAAAACTTGTTGTCACCCTACCGTAAATTAAAAAGTTGTTATTATGTCCCATGTTAAATCCAGCATTAGTCTGTGATATTTTATCACCCAATGCAGTGGGAGTCCCTCATTAGCATAACTTTCTTGATTTTGCATACTGATTATCATATTCTTTTAAAATATCTTTATTAAAGCAATATTCAATAAACAAATACACCATAGTCAGGAACAATATTTTTTCATATAATGGTTCTTAATACTCTATTTACATCCACAACAAAAGAGTTAAACCACAAAAACTACGAGACCAAAGCCTGGCTCTTGTGCGCTGGTCCTCCAGGAGAATTTGGATGTGTCCCACTATCTGTTCCCCCTCTTCCCACCCTATCCTCCCCAACCAATACCTTAAAAGTAAGGACATAATCATATTTTAATACTAACACCAGTTGCAATAAGCATCACGCATTAGTATTGTTTTATAGTGTGGTAGACCCCATTTAATACACATTAGAGGCTTAATGTGGCTTGATGAATAACCTAGTATATTATCTATAATTGCATATTTTTTCTAAAAACCCACCCCTTATTTAATTGAGCTGCTTTGCCTGCATACACTTTGCAAATGTATGCAAGGCAGATCATACATACCTAAATCTATGCAAATAAAATAACACGGCTTGCCACAAACAATGCAAGCTGTGTTTTTTCCCAGAAAGCTAACTACAACTCAGGAGTTGTAACTAAATTTCAGTGGAAGTATCGGGATACTAATCCACTTCCCGATTCTCCTGTGCTGAAATTTAAATGGCCACTCTGGCTGAAAAAAGCAACCCTCAATGTTAACTTCCCTCAGAGGGTCTTCAAAGACCTCCATCCCATCCCCTGCCACATCTAGAGGCAGCCCTCAGTCTTAAATTAAAGAAACAAGCTGTCAAAGTCATGCAGCGATGGCCCCCTCCCCCTCCCCACCCCACCCCCTTCAAACATCAAAGTTCCCCTCAACCTCCTGCTCCCCCTACCAAATAGCACTTATCGCTTGATTTCTAATATGGTGTCCAGCTGGCACCGTTTTGGCTTTAGCGACTAGCCAGACCAATGCCGAATGGTTGTTCCAGGCATAAACTAGGTCACCAAGGATCTTTAAGGTACTGCCAGAGAGGTTGGGGTTTGGTGAAGGAGGGGTATGTGATAGGGGTCCCTGGTGCTATTCGGGAGGAAGGCAGGGGGACTTTGATTTTTTCATGGATGGAGTGGGGAGTGGGGAGGGGGAGGAGCCCTTGCCACATCAATTTGGCACCTTGATTTTTTACAGCCATCTCTAGAGGGACACATAGAAAGAGAGGTAGATTCTTCCTGCATACAATTCTCTCAGTCTCTCCATGGATAGCATTTACATCTGAGCACCAGGGCTCTCTGTTGGGGGGGGGGGGGGGAATGATAGGTCCAAGGCCCTTTTGCATTAAACATAGTACAAACTCCTTTTTCTTTATGGTAAACAGCACTAATAATAGTCATAGAGGTAGAGCTTTAAAAAGTACACCAAATTTTATAAGATACGCGCGTAGCCACGCGTATCTTATAAAATCCGGGGTTGGGGCACGCAAGGCTGCGCAAAATCGGCAGCCTGCGCGCGCCGAGCCACGCAGCAGCCTGCCTCCGTTCCCTCCGAGGCTGCTCCGAAATCCTTCCGCGTCCCCCCACCTTCCCCTCCCTTCCCCTACCTAACCCACCCCCCGGCCCTACCTAAATCCCCCCCCCCTACCTTTGTTGGGCAAGCTACGTCTGCTTGAAGCAGGCGTAACTTGTGCGCGCCGCTTTGCATCCCCGGCACAGGCCGCAGTGCCGGAGGACTCGGGACCGCCCTCCCAGCCCACCCCCGAACCGTTGCCCCGCCCCCGGTGCTGCCCCAGACCACCCCCTGACCCTGGACACGCCCCCTGGACACACCCACTCCCGCCCATTTTACGAAGCCCCGGGACTTACGCGCGTCCCGGGGCTTTGCGCGCTACGGCGGCCTATGCAAAATAGGTGCGCCTGCGCGCAGGGCTTTTAAAATCTAGCCCAAAGTCTTTTGCATCCAAAAGTCACACTGAGAAGCAATGTGGTTTCCAACTTCTAAACTGATTAAATGACTGAATAATATTTACAACACTCAAAATGGTTTCAAATAAAGCAAATAAATAATAGAACAGTAGAAAGAGTAATAAACTTGTGACCTCACTCTTCTAGCAAAGCCTTTTAATTTACTGGAAGCCAGTTCCTTAGAAATCCAAATCTTCTTCTTCAAGTACTCAGTTTTACTTAGATTGAAGATGGTTCAATCCTCCTTACAATTCCTAGTGTTATCACAGCTTCTACCCACTGTGGAGTGGGCAGAACAAAGTCCCATTAATTTATTAGAATGTAAGTCCTAATTCTCAGACCTTTCCTGAAGTCTTCCTAAATACTGTATCTCTCCTTATGAAGCACCAGATGGACAAACCTTCTCAAGTGTAACACGCCTGAGTCAGCAGCAAACAGTCTTTGAATACTTTCAGCTCCTTCCCTCTATCTAGGGACAGGACTCCACTTCTTAAATGAAAATTTCTTCACTCCTCAGACTAGGTAAAAAAAACATCTCTTCTCTTAGAATGGAAACTGATTCCCTTATACCATGGGCACTCAGCTCCAGGTGGAACAAAAATAGTATTTTACAAAAAAGGGAAGAAACAAACCAGAGACAGGAAGGGTGGAAAAATTCCCTTGCCTCACAACTGAGGAGGTAGCACAAAACAGATCTTTAAAGTTGAAACTCCTCTGCATCAGGTCACTAACAAGTCGGTTCCTTGGAGGAGTGATAGAACCTTGTCAAAATCTTCCCTTCCCTTGATTTTACCAACCATAGGGATGCCCCAGTCTTCTGTGACCTGGCTACACCAAAGTCTCACAAGAGAAGTCTCCAGAAAAATTGGATTAAAAGAGCAAATGCAATTACAAATAGATCAGGCTTCAGGCTGACCACAACAGGGAAAAACAGACAGTCCTTCTGGAATAATTTAGAAAAATGAAATACCAGGAGACAGGGAACTCCTGCCTTCAGAAAATCCAAACTAAAATCCATGAGGATTCATGGTGCCTGAGCATGATAAACAATTTGAACACACTATCAGCAGCTCCCACATAGGAGTATAAAATCTAATTAGTTAATACACTCCTTCTGATAAGGAAACTAGTGATTCCTTACACTGGTTTATGGACTTTTCCCTCCAGGAACTGGTCCAAACGCCTTTTAAACCCAGTTATGCTTGCCTTGAACACCAATCTCCTTCAGGGATACTATCTCCAAAGCACTAAGGAGATGCACAATATCTGGCAAACTCAGCATAAGTCACAAAAACCAGTCTATAGCTCTGCATTTTCCATGATTTAGAAACGTGTCCAAGGGATATGTCCACCAGAAGCTCATTAATCCGGAACAATGGGGAGAAATCTGTTCATCTGGACAGTCTACTGTGTGCAAGAAGGAACAAGGCGCCTTTCCTCCTAGAGGAGTTCGTGTTTATTAGGAAGAACATAATGCAGGAGTAGCTGTGTTCCCTAATTCTTAGGTAAAAAATGGCCTCCTATTACGTCAGATTTGAAGAACAGACTACATGAGGGCAGTTCAACTAAGGTCTGTTAACCAGGATCAACATGACATGGACATGGGGTTTCATTTCCTTACTCAGTAATGAGAGTCTGACGATGTGAGAGCAATCTGAACTGCAGAAGCAGAAGTCCCAAAGAGCAAGCCAATCACAGTCTGCTAAGCAAGTCCAGGAAAAAGGACAACCTTCTAGAGACTGGAGTCCTCTCATACATGAGGTCAGTTTTTTTTGGTTTTTTTTTAAGAAGCAGTATCCCTATCTTTATCAAAGTCTAAACAAGCACTGAAACAAGCCCTGAAAAGAAGAAAGTATCTTTTAAAGAGTGGAGACATGCATTACAAAGTACTAATGAGCGTTCTTATGTAAGAGAGAAAAAATGTAGCCCAAAAGAAAATGAACTGACAGTTGGAGTAAATTACTAGCAGCTGGTGTTTACTAGGCAGCCATGTTCAAAGCTTAAAGACTTTCAACTAAGAAGACTTCTTTAAAGCAGCATATGATGGATCATGTGATCTATATGTGTGAATACATGCAAAATATGTACCTCTATTTAATGTGTAGTACATAATTTTGCAGCCTCCATTGCATGGCAAAATGAGGGATTACTATTTTTTAACTAAGATGTTTTTTTGCCTGCTTGACAGAAAAAAAATGACTTTAACACATTGGTTTCTAATTATGCAACACAACTTCTCTTTGGCAAATCACAATTCTATATAGAATTTTAATTTGGTTTTATCAGTTTCCTGGATCTGGTCCATTGCTGTAGAAAGCTATACAATTGTTCTAGCTCATATAACACGTAATTACCACCATTGAGCTTAATTTTGTATTTACAAAGAAATCTTAATAAAATGGTGGCCCCTGAAATAATCACCTCTTCCTTCTACATGGGCACCAATTAATCTTCAGAATGACTTAGTTAATATCTCCTTGAAACTGCTTATTATATTCTTCTAGAGCAAGAAGAATATAATAAGCAGTTTCAAGGAGAAAGAAGAATATATATATATATTTCCTATAGTTACTTTATTTCTCTTGGATCTTCTCCAGATAGTAGTCTAATATACACGGAAAATAGTTTTTTCTTCTTCTATTGTATTTGTGAGTTTCTGTGTCATGTTTTTTCTTCTTCAAGTGCATTTGTGGTGTTGTAATTGTTAAAAAATTTAAATATTTTAAAACATTTGATTTTGGAATGCTATGAGTGAGGGAGCCATAGTTTAAAAATCCCCTTCAATCCAGGGGATTTAGAAGATCATAGTCCAAAATGATTCATAAGCGCCAGATTGACAGAAATTCGATCTGCAAAAGCCAGGCTGTTGTTTCCAATTTCATTCACCCTAAAACCCCATGGAGTTAAGCTGTTCTGGCTACTGCCACAATGTTTCAGCCTACCATGCCCACCACTTAAGGAGAACGTTTAGTAGGGGATGCCATATTGAGCAGATTGCTATTTATTGGCAAAGCGATGGGGACAGACAGAGTAGGACAGGCGAGAACAAAATGAAACGGTGAAGAAAGGCAGTGAAGAGGATTTCAACGTGCATTTTGAAAGGAATTTAGGAAAGGAAATTAAAGATGGGAAAGGGTTACTGGGGAAATTATCCTCATATACATTTCCTGCGCCTGCCTGTTTGCACTTTGCACTAAGACAGTGTCCTTGGCAGTCCGAATCCAGACAATCACTGACTATGAGATTATTGCTGTAATGCTGAGTGACTAACAGGGTTTTTTTTTATTTTTCAACTTGCAACCTACTGGGGTGCTGCTGCCTGGCACTGTGTGGGCAGCAGAGGAGGCAACAGCTGCTGCAATTATTCAGTCAGTGACTCAGTGTACTATCATTCGAGTACACTGACATATACCAGTGCAGCAGGTGTGCCCATGAGACCGCAGTGAGACAGTGTCAAATCATACGGAATAACCAACTTTGTCTTGTGTCCGTGGCTGAAGAAAATATTAATGCTAGGCTGGCTGCAAGTACATCAGCAGATACATTCACACTAAGGCAACATTAAACAGGAATAATGAGCAAAATGAGTCCCAATATCAGTAAAATGAAAGCGAAATGGTTTAGTTCTCTGGCAAACAAAAACAAAATTCCAAAGCCCTTTCAGTGTGTCTGAACATGTCTTCCAGACACATTCACCACCACAGCTGCTTCCACCTGCAGTAATATTATTATTATTACTATTATTATTAATAGGTTAAATTTCCGCTTTTTCAGGCATTTCAAAGCAGATTACATTTAGGCACTATAGGTCATTTTCTGTCCCCAGAGGGCTCACAATCTAAGAAATCTAGTAGTATAGCAGTAGCTGATTCCCCCTGCAGGCCAGTAAATGCCCAAAGCCATCATCCTCAATAATGCCCCTACTATCGGATGTTTAAAGGTTGCATGGCCTAGCCAAAGCCCCCAACTCTGCACCTTGAATAAAACAATCTCCATAATGGTCTAATGTCCTCCTCCCTATACATACAGCCTGGTATACAAAATCCCTGAGGTGTAGTGCTCTCTACTCCATTTCTACTCCCAAAAATCACTAAAGACTTACTATACTATGTCTGGGGTCTAGTGGGGGCAGGATTGGCTCCTGCCTTGCCCACCGTGCATTTTTTAAAAAAATGTTTCTCTCTCTTTCATCCTATGCTACTGTGACCCCGTGCAGCTGGTTAAAGTGGTGTATCATGTCAGCCAGCACTGGGCAACCCCAAGCATCTCCACAGGAATGCCAGTGGTTGACTGGCACCGGCTGACATAGGATCAAAGTAGCATACAAGGTCAGCTGATAACATTGTGAAATATGATGCGGGCATGGTTGGTGGGAGTCAGTCCTGCCTCCTTAGATCACAGGGATGCTATGGTAAGCCTCAGGGGGGGATTTGAGAGGGTGAGGATGGGGCACAAGACCCCATGGAATTTTTGGACTGAGTTGGTGTGAGCAGGGGAACTAGACCTCTGGTAGGTTTATTTAATTGGGGTATGGGGAGGGGGTGCTTTTCTCAGGCCATACAACCCCTTGAAAAAAAGAGACAAATAGTGTTCCTATTTGCTAATAGAGCGTACTATTAGAAATAGGTGCTCTATTTACTAAAAATGAAATTAAATTATTATTTCCTAAGGACCTGCTATTACTGAGTATGACTGGGTAATAATGTCACTGAATTTTATGCTGAAATTTAGAGGACTATTTTCTAAGCCATTTACACAGGTAAATAGCAATTTATCCATGTAAAACTAGCTAACTGAAAATTGTCATCTTTTAATCTGCTTAAGGGTACATGCAGTGATCTACAATATACTTACTTTTAACCACGTTTGGGGGACATATGTTTTGGATGGGATTGTAAAATGCATATAGATTTGTAATCCCTACTCCAGGTAATTTGGGTGGTTGTGGAGAGGGAATCACAACAAAGAAAACTTATGTCACTAGGAACACTGCAGGTTTTTGGGGGTTGTGGGAAACAAAATACAATTTCAAGGCCATCGATTCCAGTGCTTTGTAATCACCTTACACAACAAAAACCTTTCACTACCTATTAGGAGTACTAGCTGAATGCACAGACCCAGGATTGCATCTGGATGTGCCCTGAACTGCCCCCTCCTCACAGAGATGTTAAAAAATAAACTCAAAGAATATATGTAAAGGAGTGTATGTTAGACCCTCCTTAAAAGCCCTGGAGCAGGTCTGGTCCACCTTAAGCCACAGACAGGAAGGAAGTTCTACTCTGAGGGCATTCTCCTTAGAAGGGAATAAGAAGTTAGGCTCAGGGAGAACATGGAAGCCCCAGGGAAGAGGAGGAAGCCTAGGAAAGGCTAATAACTGCTGAACTGCGAGTTATATTGTGGTCTTTATTATGTGAAATGCAAAGGTATGCAGAGCTGATTCTGTTTTGTTTTCTTGTCTTTAATAAAGAAGTTTATAAGTGAATAGCCAGAGTCCAGCTAGCCCAAGACCACACGCAGTGCCACAGTATAATTCAACATAACTTTACTGAATGAACATTATGAACTTCAAAATAGTAGAAATATACTCCACATACATACAGGCAAATGAAAATTAAACCAACAAGTGTAAGGGCTCTGTTAATAAACTGTATTAATGTAACTAAAATGTATTAAAGTCCCAAAAAATGGAATAGCAGCAATTCAAGTAAAAACAAAATGAGGTATCTCTAGTTGGTGCACTTTCCTTTTCTAATTTAAGTTATGTGATGTAAAAGTTGATATCTTTATCCTTTAGGACATCTAATTCACAGGATTCTATGGGGAATCCCATAGCTCACTGTTTTCCATTCTTTAGAGAAATGAACTCTGAAGCTCTGGCTTCCAAAAGACAATTGAGGTGCAGGCACTGTCCCTCATTAACACATTCCCATACATGTTCCCTGACTCACACATGTGCTCTCTCTCACTCTTCTCCCCCTCCATAAAACAAAAAATAATTTTACTTACATTGGTGGTCAGGGAAGGGGGATTCATCAGACATGGCGGCCCCCAACGAATTGGATCCAGGTTGGATCCTGATCTGAAAGTGGTGTCCCTTGGTGTGGGTAGGCAGAGGGGCTGGAAGGCCCTGATGGTGGGGATTTTGTCACGGGCCCCGCATGAGGGGAGCTGGCGGCTGCAAGCAGTGGTGTAACAGAGACAAAAGGTCCCTGAATGGCTTTCCGTCGGCTCTCTGAAGCAGAGGCAACGCAGGTGTGAAGGGAGGCGCGGGAGCAGGCTGCTGCCGTCGCTGAGTGGGAAAATGCTGCTGCAGGGCCTAGTGCGGGTCAGAGCGGTTTTGCAGACATGGGTCCCCTGGGACCAGCACACTCACTCTTTTTCAGAGCTCCATGGGCCTGTTTTGCTGTTAAGGGATTGGGGTGTGAGGGGGGAGAGGTGGGATGGCACAGCAGGACAGACATTATACCTAGTAAAAACCAGGAGGATCTGAATTGGCAGTCTCTGAGTATGTTGTGCCTTTGCTTCCATGGGAGGGGTGGAGAGGGGGGGAGCGTACAGCACGAGGCTGCAGACTGAGGCAGGCCTGACTTCCCCAGGGGCAGTACTTGATAGGCTGCTGGTTGCAGCCTAATGATGAGGTTTCCCAGTGAGAGAACAGAGAAGGAGTGGAGACCATCACACTGCTCCGGCACTGCTCCCTCAGTCATGGTGCCCTGTGCCATCACACAGGTCGCACACTCAAAAGCCGGCTATGATTGCAGTATCCTGAATGGAACCTGACCAGGTAGCAGTCCAACTGGGATTAACTTTAGGTGTTCTGGATAATGTCATAGCCCACCCCTTCCAGCCTTTGGATTCAGGTAGCACACTTCAGCCACACAGAAATTGGGGTGGGGCTTACAGATTGGATTTTCCAATCCATGCATGTTGTTTTCTATTAAAGATCTGCCTGCACAAAATGAAGGTGCAAAAGTCAACTGATACTTTGTGCCCATGGCAACTTTCAAAGTTTCTCTTTGAAATTTGGTACGGGCTGTGGGTAAAAAGTACCTATGGACAGCAGCAAAGCAGCCAGTTTGAAAACCACCCCCCTCAGTTTATACTTTGGTTCACTAAAAATCAAAATTCAGTACTTGCATATACCTCCCTTCTGCATATACCTCCCTTCTGAAATAAAACTAATATTATAAGTCAAACTTTGAACATCCTATAATGATAGACTAGAGACCTTGAACACTCATCTGTTATTGCTTTACTAATGACTTCACTAATTAAATATTAAATCATGTCATCTTTATAGTAAAAAAAAAAAGAAGCCACACAGCTTTCTATATATTCATTGAGATCACATGATCCATAAGGCAGATTCATAACCATGATTTTAATGAATAAATTAATCATTTTTCCTACCTTGATACCGACATATTGTACAATTTTCACATTAAGAATTGTCATGTTATTCTTGCTAAATGCTCCTTCTTTGAGAGCATTTTCACTCAGTTATGCTTGTATGTTGGGAAAATGTTGGAGTCAACATTACAATACAAATATTTGTTTTCATATCCAGATAGAAATGTTATTATGTTGAGAAATAATAATCAATAAATAATAATAATTACAATATTGTAGTACCTAGAGGCAAAGCATATTCCATACTTATATAGTCTCTTTCAATTTAACCCTAGATATTACAAATAAAATATCCTTTAGTTCTTTGTGCAAAATAAACGTATTCTAATTTATAGCAGATCTTTTGTATGTATGAAAAATATTCCCTAGCCATTTGACTTAGAATCAGAAGTTTAAAAATATTCACACATGTTCACGTGTTTTGTGTTTCAGTTTGTTTCAATTTCTATATTTCCTTCCTATCTCTTCTCCTCCTACTCCATCTCCTCCCAAATAGAAATACACAGTGAGTTTGGTATTAATAGAGCTGGTGAGTGGGTAAGTTATCTGCGTAAAGTTAATCAGATAGCTTTAATCATATATTCAGCGGAATGCAGCTGGTTGTGTTTCCCATTGAATATACTCGAATAAAGTTCAAATTATCCAGATAACGTTAGGACTGCTCTCCAACACGTCCAGACTTACCTGCATTAATGCTGAATATTGGTATTATCCAGCTACATTATCTGGCTAAGACCTAGATTCATCATTTTGCTATAAATATAGCAAAAAAAAAAGGGACATGGTTAGGTTAATTGTTCTGATAACGCATTGGAATTTACTGCAACGCGTGTATTTTCACATCACAGAGAGAGAGAGAGAGAAAGCACATCTGTAGAGGCTCACAAAAAAGTTAACTATTTATTCCACTGTAAGAGGGGCCACTAGTAACTGAGGGTGAGGTTTGTGGTGTGGGGTGGGTTTTGGGGGGCAGTTTTACATGCACAGTCATATGTATGTACAGCACAGTTACCATCAGTGCAGATTTAAAGTGATTTGGAGTGATGAAAGGAAAAAGAAAAGTAGATTTGTACACTTTACTCTATATCTACCTTGATTGCAGCATCAAGGTAGGTAGAGAATAAAGTGTACAGCAGAGGAGAAGAAACTGAAAGGAATTTTGAGAAGAGCGGTTTTGTGTTTTTCCTGGGAATTTGCTTTTTGGAATCCTGCTCCTTCCGTAGGAGGCAAAGAGAGTGCCGTGACTTCTTTTGCCCAAATGAGGAAGGGACAGCAGTGACCTGATAAGAGTACTGACAGAAAAGCAGAGAGAAGTATTCCTGCAGAGTTTTATTCCTGTTGTTTAGAAGGGGAATTTTGCCACCAGTTTCTGCCAGCAGAGAAGGAAGAGAGATTTTGAACACTTTTTGGGACTGTCTACCAGCAGACGTCCAAAGCTTTTGCCATTGGAGAAAGAGATAGGGGATTCCAGACCTACTGGGAGCCTACTCTCTCTCACCCAGGACTGTGGGGGTTTTCCTAATGCTTGCCATACAAAGGGACATTGACTCAGCATGGAACTGAGAGAGGCACTTTTGGACTGTTTATTTTTGTGAGAAGATTATTTGGAGAGTTTTTATTGTGAATTGGACTTTAAAGAGGTCCATATTCAAAGGTCATTAAGAACGCTAACTTAAAAGTTATTGTCTAAATGGGAAAAAAAATAGCATTTTCAGCCACCTATCTGGCTAGGATTTAGCTGGATAAGTTTGGGGCATTCCAGGGGTGGGAAGGAGACATATTGGGGAATTGCAGCGTTAGCTAGATAAGTTATCCACCTAACTCCAATCAGAGCTAGCTGGATTATTTAAGTGGCTAACTCCTGGTTGTGCCACTGACCTCTTCTAAAAGCTGGATACATTTATCTGACTAACTTTAAAATAGGAGGGTATATTTAGCAGCGTGCTTTGCTAGCTAGCCGAGCCGCACAGCAGCTGAAAATGAACTTCTAAATGTTTTTGGTTGCAGTGGATTTTTTTCAACATCCCACCAGAGTATCTAGCATTTTTCTTCAGTGTTATGGGGTGCACTCAAGCAAGGATATCCCAAGCGTGAGTATTGGTAACCAAGAGAGATCATAGGAATTGAGAGACTGTGGGTGGGTTCCCACCACTGGGAAATTTATTTTTCTCCTTGCTGAAATGAATCCTAGCACCCCGGAGGCCTGCTGTGAAATGTACTGATGTGAACTGAGAGAGTTCAGAGTAGAGGTGGCCCTGAAAAGGTGATTACACAGCTAAAAACTTCTTTTCATCTCTCATTCTCCTTGCTCTCATTTCCCCCACTTACTCTGACCTCTCATCCCTCATTACTTTCACTCCCCCACATTATATTCATCTTTTTCAGGCTTTTTACTCTACCCCCTTTGCTCCTTCACCTCTCCTCTTGGTTTCACTATATGTTCTCCTCTCTCTCACTTTATTCCACGCCCTACTCTCTTGTAACGACTGGGAGCCAGGAGGAAGCACTTTTGAGTTGTTGCTAATTCCCTGCCACCTACTACTGATTGGCTCATTGTTCTCATTGATCATAGGTGGCAGGAAATCAGCAGTTTCCTCCTATACCTGAAGTTGCTGCAGTCTTGCTCCCCCAAAAGAGAGAGATGGAGCAGTTATGGGAAGGGTTGGAATCTCCTGGCTCCTCCTCCCACCAGCCAGTCCTGCAGAGGAATTGAGTCTGCTCCTCCTCTTCCTGCTGGTGTCTTCACATGAGAGTCAAGTCTGCCTCTACTCCTCCCACTGGCCTGTCTTTATACCTGTGCTGGTATGACTACCATGGGGCCCTTCCAGCTGCTGGGCTTAGTTTAGGTATACCATTTTCATGGACCTACAGACTATCCGGAACAATCATTTTCTGTAATATTACTGATCAGAGACATCCATTTAAAACTCAAATAATCATTTCTGCCCCAACCCATTATCCTGATAGTTGTGCTCATTGAGACAAGATACAGTACCGACAAAGAGCTGAGGTGAATCTTCCTTGAGGGTCGACTCATTCAGTTTTCACCTTTGCAACCCAATAGTTGCTCTAACAGCATTTAAGTTTTTGTAAACTTTTTAGGGATGCACATTTGTTTATAATAACATAGACAATGTCGTTGGCATTACCTATGTTTCTTGTTGTTTTCAGAATGAAATGATAGGAAAAAAAAACATGACGTTTTGTTTTTTCTTCTATCATTTTGAGTGTGCGCTATTCAGAAGTAGTGTGCAAAATTTGCAAAATAATGCACACTTTCTGAAATGTAAAAAAAAAAAAAAGGGAAAACATTAATGACAGCAAAAATTGACCCCCAATGACATAACATGAAACATTTTTTGACCTGCATACCCCTAAAACTTTGACCCCTATGCATGAAAGTATCATCATTCTCACAACTACAAATTCATTTTTAAGGTCCTGGAACTTCCTTCTCTATTGTACTTATGAGACAGTTAAACATCTCTTGTAGTCCAGTGGCTTTTAACATTTACCAATGAGTTCCTCCCCTTCCGCTACCCATAATTTTACTTGGGCTTTGACCCTCACTCCATACTTTCTTTTGTATAATGTAATAATTTCAACCACTCAAATTATGACATCATGCCTGCTGAAAAGAATACAATGTTGTTGCTAGATCAAGGCGGGATGCCAAGCCAGGAGGAGGTAAGACTGTACCTTGGTTTGCCTTTGGGAGGATAGTACCAACTTCAAGTGGGTGATGAACATTAAAATGGTGTCAGCTGCACCAGAGAAAGGAACCAAAGTGACATCACTTTAGTGCTGTCCTCAAGGTAGGTATCATGATTTCTAAATGACTGGGATGCAGGGAGGAACAAGTGTGCATTGCTTTTGTTCTTTCTCACACAAGACCTGGAAAATGGGGTAAGTGGGGGGTCAAGGTGGGAGCTCCATAGTCTTGCCACATTTAAACAGTGAGAGAGAGGGGCCTAGGAAAACCAAGTCCAAATTAGTTTTATGGGCAAGGACTAGGTTTATGGAGGCCAGGTTGAGCAGGTCCGGGCTCCAAGTTCAGGTTTTAAGGGTGGGAGGGGGTTTACAGGGATACACGAGGCTTTTTTTTTTTTTTTTTAAACTGCCATAAATACAACAGTACCCAACAATTTTGGGTAATTTTGTAGGAGGCTATTTTTGGTTTGTTCGATTTGAAACAAACCAAAGATAGCCTCATTTGTTGCATTTGTTTCAAATGAATGTATATCTCTAAAAGGTCTGCCAAAGTATGTACAGCTCTCAAAAGCTGATCACAAATACATGAGGTTATCTCAAGAGAAAGGGATCACCTGCAACTTTTTTGAAATGTTGATCTTTATTTATTGAATTTGAAAAATAATTATAATCTTGTGTATTTACTCTTTAATGCCTCAAATAATGTACTAAATAGCTGGAAATGCAATTTCTCTGTGGTCATTGTTATTTAATTTAATTGTTCAGGCGCAATTCACAGAACACAATATGATACAAGATGTGTGAAATTTTCCTCAGCAACTCAGTATCTAGTGGATTATATTAAACTGTTCTATACAATATTGTATAACCAACTCTGGGATTAAAATCCATGTTAACAGTTTCATCATCTCTCCCAAAAGATTTTGTGTTCCTAACACTACTTTCCAAACAAGATAATTCACATCAATATCTTTATTTAGCCCATAAAGAGACATTAAATTGAGCCTATATATCTGCTACTGTTCCCTCTGGAGTATACACTTGTTTTCACCTTCCTGTTATGCATGCAATGTTCACTTCTTCAATCATACAAAATTGTAGATCATCTCCATTGTGCTAAAAACCTTCCATATCAAGTTACTTAAAAAGAAACTTGCAAGTTGAAAAATGAATTAGAGAAATTCATATGCTGATCCTGTATTGCACTGAGCTATAGTAGCTACACAATTTTTAAGAATTAATGTTAAGTTGCAGTCAAGACATATGTAGCAGAAGTATCCTAGCCACAGATTAAAAGTTCAGTAGCTGACAACAGGATTACGTCCAAGCTGAGTTCAATATCAGGGAATTTTAGAAAATATATTTTTACTCTGGTTTTCAAGTTGATCTAGGTCTGCTTTTTGTGTTACGGAGAGTTGGTCCCCAAATGGGTCTGTTATTGGTCTGGATGTTTGTGAGATGTTTGAGAGATGTCCGGATATTTGTGTATCTTCTTGGACAAGGCCACAAGTCAACGTAACCTACTTTTTCAGGAGACTCACATGGAAGATTTGGGCTTTCTTCCATTTGTCAGGTTGAGTTACTTTCTAATCCATGGAACCTATTTTACCCAGTGTCTGATATGGACCTTTCCGGTGACACACAACTTACATTCTGAAGACAGTAGCAATAAGAGGACCTAGTAGGGATGTGCAGAAGGAAAAAAAATGTTTCGTTTCGCCGGGACCCAAATTTGTTGCATTTGTTTCATAGGGAAGAAAACCAATTCGTTGATTAGTTTTATTCGTTTTCCGATTTCCCATTAAAGTCAATGGGGGAAGTATTTGCAGCCTATTTTTAACTGCAGAATTGGAGTTTTCTTATCAATTCTGATGAAACTTCTGGGGATCAATCATCAGAATGAGAAAAGAGCTCCAAGGTACTTAGACTGTGGCACCAAAGTGGCATGAATAGTCTAAGGCACTTTAAAGGGGCAAAGGGGTACCAGGAGTGGCAAGAGTGCTTTAACAGAGGTGCAAAGCAGCAGCGAGAGTGTCAAAAACACACCACAGCTTCAAAAGAGAGCACTGATAACAGATGCATGAACCCTCGAAGGCAGCACGACAGGCAAAGTGGAAAGACAAGTGGCATCAACATCCTACAGCACAATGAAGGGGGAACATAGCAAGCAGCAAGACTAGCACCAACACACTGAGGAACCATGATAGTGGCAAGAACACCACAAGGAGCTGAGTGAGTAATCTGGTGTATGGCAGACAGACTGGCAGAGTGGAGGTAGTCAGAGTCTCTGTGGTTTTGATAGGAGCTAAGACAGGCTGGCCCCAGGGAGAGTTCCTTTTCCTTTGAGCAGGAAAGGGCTCCCTGGAATGGGTTGTCCCCTAGAGTGGAGCACGAGCCTTCAAAGCATGGCGATGTGGAGGAGGGTGCCATGTGAACAGCAGTTCAACATGGGTCAACAGGTACTAAGAGGCTGGCTACACCCGGGGAGAGTTCCCTTTTCTATGAGCAGGAAAGGGCTCCTGGACGGACAGGCAGGCACAGCATTCGAGGATAGAGGTCAAGCCCTTGTAGGGACGTAAGGCCTGGATGGACATGCATAGCATTCGAGGATAGAGGTCAAGGCCTTGTAGGTATATAAAGCCTGGACGGATAGGCAGGCACAGCATTCGAGGATAGAGGTCAAGCCCTTTTATGGACACCAGTTTTCTATAGTACTGGAAACATTACTGTTGGAACGCAAGAAAGATTTCAGGAACATGGCTCCAAACATCTTAAGTCAGCTTTTTATGTTCTTACATTCCAAATGTTGCAAAACAGGAAAATAATATTCTGGAAAGAAGTGATGCATAAATGCATGAAACTGAAATTAGAAATACTAGAACTAAACTCAGACAGGCACAGCGTTTGAGGTCACGCCCTTGTAGGGACGTACGGCCTGGACAGTGGATGGTCAGCCACAGCATTTGAGGTCAGGCCCTTGTTGGGACGTATAGCTTGGACAGTGGATAGACAGGCACAGAGTTTCAGGTCAAGCCCTTGTAGGGACGTACAGCCTGGACAGTGGACGGACAGGCACAGTGTTTCAGGTCACACCCTTGTAGGGACGTATGGCCTGGACAGTGGACGGACAGGCACAGCGTTTCAGGTCAGGCCCTTGTAGGGACGTACAGCCTGGACATTGGATGGACAGACACAGCGTTTTAGGTCAGGTACTGGTACTGATATTATCTGGAGCATAGGAGACAGTTGGACCTGCTGCAAGGCTTTCAATTACTTTTTTTTTTTTTAATTCTTTATTTTCAAAATTTCGAAATTTAACCCAAGACAATTCTTGTACAGAAAATATTTATTTATTTATTTATTTATTTATTTATTGTTTTTGTTATACCGAGTTTCATGACTGGCATCACATCAACCCGGTTTACAATTAACAATGTGTGAAAAGCATAAGGTAACGTGATAACAATATTCCCAATAGAACTGTGAACTTTAAATACAGAGAATCAATTGAAGGGTGAGAAAGTTACAATAGAACAATAAAACAGGGAAAATTAACTTGGAGCTGGAAGAGGGGAGAGATTGAACAATGCAATATTTACATTTATTTAAAATATTTACATTTAAATATTTACATTTAAATTTAATATTTAAATTAAATATTTACATTTAAATTAAATATTTACATTTACATTTAAATATTTACATTTAAATATTAAATACATTAAATTATTTAAAATATTTACATTTATTTAAAATATTTATTTGTTGGCTCTCTCTTGACATCTCTTATTAGGAAATTTAAA
Source organism: Rhinatrema bivittatum (assembly GCF_901001135.1). Classification (NCBI taxonomy): domain Eukaryota; kingdom Metazoa; phylum Chordata; class Amphibia; order Gymnophiona; family Rhinatrematidae; genus Rhinatrema; species Rhinatrema bivittatum. Next base: position 583,636,964 of record NC_042616.1, on the reverse strand, counting down.
CAATAGGAAATCAATTTCTATTATCACCAACAATAAAATTATAAGAAAAAAGGGTGAGAGGCGGAACGGAGCTACACAATTCAAGCAAAATATAAGTAAAAGAAAAAAGGCCACTTGCCTAATAGTACAACAGCTCAATTTCTATCATATTATCAAGGCGGTACTTGGGGTTTCTTGGGATAATGACCGTATGAAAACCCTGAGCTGGTCTGGTTCTAAATAAACATAATTAACATTACGATAACGAATACAGCATTTTGATGGATATTTTAATACAAAGCTTGCTCCCAGCTGTAAGACCTCAGGTCTCATTGAAAGAAATTCCTTACATCTCGTTTGTGTCACTTTAATTACATCTGGATATATCCAGATTGGATGGCCAAAGAAAGACGTCTGCCTATTTCTTAGGAATAGTCTCAAAATATGATTCCGTTCAGAAAGAAATTCAAATGATATAAGCAGAGGTTTTCTCTGTATAATCTCTGAATCCAACGACGTTTCCAAGAAATTAGTTAAGTCCAAACTTGTAGCTTGAGGCCCAGCTGGGTCTTGTTCTGTTACTTGATCTTTTTGCTGAAGATAATAAGCCATAACAATGACTGGTAAAGCAGCCTCTGGGATCTTTAGAATCCATGTCATATATATTTTAAACATATCTAGAGGGGGTGTTAGCTGTTGGACCGGAACATTTAAGACTCTTAAATTGTGAGCCCTTAATGCGTTCTCCACTCCCTCTAGTCTTTTGTTAATGATCTTTTCAGACAATATTAAGTTCTGTTGGATTTTTTCTGTTGAATTTATTCTTACTTCTAGGTCTTCCACTTTTTTTATGAAATGATTTTACCAAATTATTATTTGATATTGTCTGTTCTCGGGTGTCTAATGTAATTTGAGACAATGTTTTAATAGACTGATCTATTGATCTCAGTGCTGTCCAAATACCTTCCAAAGTGCCTGTATTCATATTTAAAATTTCAGAGCCTGCAATCATTGTTCTCAAACGGCTTTCTCCCTCCTCCATAGTACCTTCTCCGCACTGCACAGAGCCTTGCAGGGACGCTGTTCCTCCAACCTGTTGTTGAGCTTGCAGGGGTCGCGATACTGCTTCCTCTGTTGTTGTTCCTTGGAAAGCGTTTCCTCCTCGCGATCCTCCTGGGTCTCTCTCTCCGGCATTAACCCCTGCTCCACCCAGATATTCCTCTTGGGGAGCCTCTGTTTCTGCCGGGTTACTTGCAGGCTCGTCGCTGTTAGATGCTAGTGTGGGCCGCTTCGGATCTCCGGGGCTCAGAAAGGTGTCTGGGGTCAGGGGTGAGGGCGCACGCTCCAGCGTCTCTCTCTCCCAGCGACCTGGCTTACCGGCGTAGAAGCAGTTGCACTCCCGAAGAAACCATCGATGCGAAGCTGTGAGGGCTCCTGGGGGGGTAAGTTGTCGCTCACCCCTCTCAGTCTCCCCTTTCGTTTAGTATGGGGCATTTTAAAAATGAAGCAAGTAGAAAAGGAACAACACTTCGCAGACGGTCCTCCCGGGTCCTATTAGGCGGCAGCCATCTTGCCTCCCACCTCAATTACTTTTATTCATCTTGCCGTTCACAGGGAAAATTTGGAAACCCAAGCAAAGGCAGGTTTATTTTCAAAAACACCAGCATTTCCATCAACTCTGGTGCCAGCCTTGAGCGGTGAGGGCTCATGATATCCCCTGTCATTGAAAATACACATTCACTGGGCACACTGGTTGGTGGACATGACAGATATCGCTGAGCCATTTTGGCTAGGTGTGGCCAGACAGTGGACTTGTGTGCCCAATATGCCAGCGGATCTGTCTGAATGTCCTCTGTGGGCTCTGAGAGATAGCGTCACTGACATTTGTGTTGGTGTCTCCTTTGCTTGTGTGGCCTCAGAGTCACTCATGCTAGCTGCTTTCTCTCTAGCCCATAGCAGAACAGATGATTCTTTATGGACAACATACCTTTGGCGTACTGAAGTGGAGGAGGAGGAGGTACTAGCTGTCGCTGACAGAGTGCTGCTCCTGCTTGGGCTAGCACAACTCTCTGAAGTGCCCGCCGCTGTTTCCTCCTCTGCTTCATGCCTAATCTGTCTCTGCCTATGGCGCTCTTGATCACGGACTTTTGCTAACAGCAGTTCCTTCAAAATGAGAGACAATTGGACTGTAGAATGAGTTTCCCTTTCACACGGGGATCACAGACTGTGGCGAGCATGTATGTGTGGACTTCTGTTAAAGGCCTTAATCTCTCTTGCACCTGCTTCTGCAAAAAGTTCAGACAATGCAGCACCTCAGCTGTCATTCCCTCTTCCTGTTTAAAGCCATCCAAATTTTCCTCCAGAAAATTAACTATAGAGATGATGTCAGCCAAAGTGGCACTTCTGGAACTCAGCTCCTCCGTGACATCCTTGAAGGGGTGCAGGATTTTTACCAGCTGACTCATGACTAACCAATCATGATGCCCTGGGAGATTCTGCACACCTATGTCCATTGAACCAGAAAGTTCATAAAGGGATGTCTGCAGCTCCACTAACCTCTGCAGCATCATAAAGGTGGAATTCCACCGGGTGCCAATGTCTTGAATGAGACGCTTGTGAGGAATGTCCAAATCAGTCTGCTTCTGTCGGAGAACCTGTCCCGCCTTCTCACTTCTGTGGAAGTGTGCTGCTATGTTCCTGCACTTGTGTATTAACATATGCAGGTATTCATTCTCTTGGTGATTAGACTCCAACCCCAGAGCTGACTTCACTACCAGGTGCAGAGTGTGTGCAAAACATTGGATGTTCTGAAAGCGCCCGTCGTATATTGCCTTAACCATGTTTACACCATTGTCTGTGACAAAGAACCCTGTCTGAGGATTCCTGTCTTGCTGCTGTAGCTGCCAGCCCACCAGCATCTGTCTGATGCATGCTAGAATATTGGCTGAGGTATGGGCCTGGTCCATCAGGTGGGTGTGCAGCAAAGCCCACCTCCACCCTGATACTTGTTCACTAATAGAGCTGCTGCTTGCCCCTGTCTCAGCCAGGTCCTACCAGTGTGCTGTCAGGGAGAGGTAAGAGTGTTCCACATTCATGGCAGTCCAGATATCACAGGTAAAATGCACACTCCCCTCTGCCTTCGCTAGCAGTGATGGATGCGACTGTGGCACTAGTTGTACAGGCTGGGGATGACCTTTCTGCTAAATGTGGTTCTGGAGGGGACTTTGTAATTTGGAACTAAGACCTTCAGCAATTTATTTATTTATTTATTTATTTATTTATTTATTTAAAATTTTTATATACCGACATTCATCCAGGATATCACATCGGTTTACAGTGTAACACAAACAAACGCCAAGCATGGCACTTTACATTGAACAAATAAAACAAGTTAACAAATGAATAAATGAGGGTGTGAACAAGGGGAAAATTGCATTAAATACTCAACTAGGTTTGTAATTATATACATATGTACAAAAGGAAGACACTAAGAGATAAACAATTTAGGAGTGCTAGGAGGAGAGGGGGGAGTGATGAGCAGAGGGAAGGGGTGAGAAAAAGGTAGGAGAAGGGCAAAGTGAGGGGAAGGAGGACCAGAAGAGGGGGGCAGAGGAGAGGAAGGGTGGGCAGAAGAGAGGAGGGAGAAATTAGGTGTATGCCTTGGTGAAGAGCCAGGTCTTAAGCTTCCGCTTGAACGATTTGATGCATTCCTCTTGCCGTAGTTCAACTGGCATTGTGTTCCAAAGGGTCGGCCCGGCTATCGATATTGCACGGGCTCTGGTAGATGTTAGTTTGTAGAGTTTAGGGGAAGGGATGGGCATAGTTGCGAGATGTGCGTGTCTAGTAGGCTTATTAGACTGGTGTAAGCGGAAGGATTCATTAAACCAGTTCATTTCAGGATTGTAAAGAGCCTTGTGGATGAGAGAGAGAGTCTTATATTGTATACGGGAAGCTATTGGGAGCCAATGTAGATCTTTTAGAACAGGTGTAATATGGTCGTGTCTGCGTAAGTTGGTCAAGATTCGGGCTGTTGTGTTTTGTAAAATTTGAATGGGGTGAATGGCGTTGTTGGGAAGGCCAAGGAGAAGGGAGTTGCAGTAGTCGGTTTTGGCGAAGATGGTGGTTTGGAGCACTGTTTGGAAGTCGGGGGGGGGGGGGGGTGTAGTAAGGGTTTTAGTTTTTTTAGTGTATGAATGCTTGAAACCCACATCCTCCACTATCTGCATGGGCTGGTCATCAAGGGCAATCATTTCCCCAATGCTCCTGCTTACAACTTTTGAGGCTGCCTGCCTCCTACCCTGGAATAGCGTTAACGCACACCACCCCATTTCCTCCCTGGTGGGTTGTCGCTTCTGCCACAAAGCAGGGGGCTGCTGGCCTGCCACCTGACTATTAGAAGGGGCTGAAGGTGTGGGGTGACTCTGCTCTTTTTCAACCACTTTACACCGCCTAGAAAAAGGGGTCATCTGACTGGTACTGCCACCATCCCCAGATAGCAGTACTGTTGTTGGGTGTTGCCTCTTCCTATGATGCGTCATGCCAAAATTAGATAGATGTCCCATTTGCTTGCCTCTGCTAATAGCTCTGGCACAGTAATTGCACTGAGCAAAACGCGGGTCCTCCGTCACTTTAAAGTGGATCCAGATCGCAGATTTCTTTCATGATACCTTCTCTATGGCCTTCATGATGGATGCTGGCACTAGAGCTGAAGTAGTGAGTGTACCCTGAGAAGCAATGCCAGGGGCATCAGTCACATTCTGTGCCTGCGCTGACTACTCTTCCTCCTCCTCATCATTAGTTTCATCTCTCCTCTGCAGCACTGAAGTGGAGGCTAAGACAGGACTATCTAATCCTCCTAAACCTTCTTCGGCTATTACTTCTTCCATTTCTGATGATGAGAATCCCACACAAGATGATTCTTCATCGGAATCAAATGCAAACAGTGCCTGCACTATATTATCAATGCTAAGTTGAGTCTGCTGTCGCACTGCTGCTTTTGGGTGTTGCCATTTTGTCTGGCATGACTCAGCCTCCCCTTCTCTCACCTCCAAAACTACAGGGTCAGAAACAGGTGGTGGCGATGCATCATCTTTAAATTTCATTTTTTTCCGGATGGAACTGCCTGCCCCTCCAGAGATTTTAGATTGGAACAGGTCCCTTTTTACCTTTAATGGGGGACTGGCACTGCCTTTTGAAGTACCTCCTCTGCTAGTCCCAATCACTCAACCACGTCTAGCTTTCCCTGACATTATGGATTTAATGTCACTGCCTACTAGGGATTTCAATTAAAATTATTTCCAAAAGAGGCCCACTGGGGATTTGGCTTCAGAGTGCACCGCTGTCCCAATATAGGTAAGTCTGCTAACCGCCCCCAGGCCCAAGAGGCTGTGCCTGGATGTACACTAAAACTGGGAGCGCTGTATGTGTGCACACACTAAGCTTGTAACTGCAAAAGAGTCCCACTGGGGATTTGGCTCAAGGGCACCGCTGTTCCAATATACATGAGTCTGCTAACCACCCCCAGGCCCATGAGGCTGTGCCTGGATGTACACTAAAACTGGGACCGCTGTATGTGTGCATACACCAAGCTTGTAACAAATAAAGAGGCCCACTGGGGATTTGGCTTCAGAGAGCACTGCTGTCCCAATAATATATATGTCAGTCTGCAAAACTGCCCAGTGCCCATTGATGCCCAGTGAATGCACTCACTGTCTTCTTGACTTAAAAGAGCACAAAGAGACAGCCTGAATTCAATAAAAAAAAAACACTGCAGTTAAATAACAAGCATGGCTTGCTTGGCACAGTAGCAAAAAAGAAGGAATATCTTTTTCAATGGAAAATTCTATCAAAGTAGCGAGCAATTGAATACAGATTTCAGACACTCAGCTAGCTCTCAGTGCAGCCACCTCCCCGGACCACTTCTCCAGACCATCCCCACAAAGAAAGTGCATGGCATGCCATGTGCTTAAAGTATGAATATTGCTGCGTCATCAGAAATAGCGTCACAGAGCACTGAGTGAGAGTGGCGATTGGCCGCATTAGAAAAATGCTTAGCTCTGATAGATTGCATTCTCTTCTCCTTGCCAACCTGTCTGACCCACTCTATGACAGGGCTATGAGGTCACTTATGACTCACAGGAAAGGGCTGGTTTTTGCTATCTCCTATTTCAAACACCTGCTAAGAAATCACTGTGAGCCAAAATAATGAAACTAATATGATATGTTGTATTTGTGAGGGATCGCAATTTGTTTTGTGAACCCACAAATACAATGAATAGGGACTTATGCGTTGCGGATTGCCAATGCGTTGAATAGGAATGCACATCCCTAGGACCTTGTCTCTGGAAGACACATTATATTGAACAATGGACTGATTATATTCCTGGGATAGGCATGCAGCTCCTTAGGCATGCCTGCATCTTGATCACATAGTTGTCCAGTTTCATCCTAAGCTGGTTTCCTCCTCTTAAATCTCTCGGACTATATCTAAGACCCCCTCATAGTCTTCTCCCATATAGTAATTTGAATGGAGAAAACCTGTTTGAACTTTGGGGACTATCTTGAACAGCAAACAATATATAGGGCAAAAGTAAGTCTCCAATTCTTGCCACCATCCGTAATGAACTTTCTCAACATCTGTTTGAGTGTTTTGTTAAAGCACTCCTCCATCAGCACATTAGGATGACTAGAAAATATTTGTTCCCTTGGTTGGACCCCTCCAGGGATCCTACTAAGACCATAGCAATCCTGTTGAAGGGTATCTCTATAATAGGCATTGGAACCAGGAGAGTTGCTTGCACTGCTGCAGGTTAGGTCAGCTGACAGATAGGGCATATTTGAAAATAGTCCTGAGTCTACTGGTACAAGCCAAGCCAATAGAACTGGGCCAGGATCTTTTCTCGAGTTTTCTCTTCCTCTAGGTAGTTCCCTAGGAGATGACTAGACTTGTTGCAAAACTTGTTGATGGTACAGCCGGGGTACCAAGAGCTTCTTCAACGTTTCGCCCTCTAAATTCCTTTTGGTTACTCAGTATACTAGGTCTCCCTTCATTATTATGAAAGAGGGAATTAGTTTTTTACCTTTTCCCTAGAGTCTAATTCTTTTTCTACTTAAGAGTTTCATCTACTCTTTTGTGCCACCTGAAATTACTGGGATTTCTCTCCCCAACTCACTCTGAGAGAACAAATATAGGGTCTTGTGGAATTTGGTGACCTTCTTCTGACTCAGAAATGCTATCTAATGTTGGGCATAGTTATTCTTCTTTAGTCTATGTTGCCTACAAGGCTTGGGTGTCTAGGGTTGCTAATGTATAAGTCCAGTTCTTCTAGAAGGAAGACCTCCAGGAATGAGGTTGTGTCTTTGTTGGAGCCAGCCAGGTCAGTCATAAGCTGACTCCAGAGAGACCCAAATTCTGAATAGTTACTTCCTGATACCATGGGATATAGAATCCAACCAGGGTCATTAACAAGATCTGACTAGCTGGATATTGCTTCTGGTCTCTGTGAATACATGTGAAGGTCACAGTTTTCTCATAATCAATCTGTATTCTTTTGACCAGTTCTCTTTGAGTAAGCATTTTCATGCTCCCCAAGTCCATCAAGGCCTGGGTAGAAAAGCCATAGAGTTCTACTGGAACCATGAAGGTTGAAAAGCCTGAGTGTGGAATGTCCACAAACATGCAGGAATGGGGGTGTTCAGGTTGATGGCCATGGGTTTATCCTCCACAGGGTGACAGTCACGGGCAAATAACCTCTCTCTTCACAACTGAAGTGAAGAGGTTTGACCTGGTTCTTGTGAGGTAAAGACTTTGGCCTATCTTGCTCTGATGCACATGACAGGAATTTCACTTTCAGAATGTGGCATCCATGTGTTGTGAACCTGCCCACAATGAGCGTGGGCAGGTCCCCTACCTTCGCGGCCAGTCGGGCTGCTGACAATGCTCCCCCGAGCGCGGCAGTCCGCTGCCATCCTCCGCGGTCCAGAGACCGCAGCAGTCTTCTTCCCTGCACTGCAGGGCTGAGTCACTGGGAGCTTTCCCATGCAGCTGGGGATGTTGGAGCCACTCCTGCTCCTTCCTGGGGATCCTCGGATGGCAGGGAGCCATCCTCACTGATGCCGGAGTCTTCAGCCAGCAGGGAAGTCATCCCTGCTGGTGCCTGCAGCCTGCTTCTCTCCTTCCAGCTCTGCGGCAGGGCTGCTGCTCCGATGCTGCTGCTCCTGAGGTCTTCAGCTGGCAGGGAAGCCGTCCCTGCCAGTACCTGCAGCCTTCCTGCTCTGCCTGCTCGTCCTTCTTTCTTCGTGGTTGGAGCCACTTCTGCAGCCTGCAATCCTTCTTCACGGCAAGGAGCCACTCCTGCAGCTTGTTTTTCCCCATTTTGGGCCTTTCACATGGCAGGGATACCACCAACATCCCTGCTCCCTTCTCCAGCTCTCCTTAGGTGTGGGCACGCACCTCTGCACTGCATTTAAAGGGCCAGCCAGGTGTGGCCCCCCTGCTAGCTCCTCCCTGGGCGTAATCCTCTTCAGCCCTACAAAAGGGCCAAGCGTTCATTCCAGCTTTGCCTTCACAAGGAGATAGATGCTCCTGGGATCTTCCTGTCCTTCGCTCCAGGAGATTTACTGTTCCATCGCTTCTTCAAGGTCCTGTGTTTCCTGTTCTTCATTGGAGCTCCTTGTCTTGTCCTGTTATCCTTGATCCAGTCCAGATGTCTGTCTTCCACTCCTGATGTCCACGGTTAGTCTTGATGTCCAACTTCCAGTTCCTGATGTCCGTGATCCAGTCCTAATGTCCATCTCCTGTTCTTGATGTCCTTGATCCAGTCCTGATGTCCGTGATCTAGTCCTGATGTCCGTCTCCTGTTCCTGATGGCCGTGATCCAGTCCTGATGTCCTGAACCCATGGTTCCTCATCATCACCTTTCCCGGCGTGCCATGTCGTGGTCCGCGACCAACCCCATGGGTGGGCTGAGTAGGGCGCTTCATGGTACAATGCCTTCTTCACTACCGCAGCACAAGCCTCCAAAGGGTAATCCTTGCTTGAAGCCAAGTCCTGTCTTGGCCCTGTGTCCTGAACCTTGCCAGCCTCGGATTTCCTTGTGTCTGCTCCGTCCTTGCCAAAGACTCTGCTAGAACCTGTGCCATGCCAGCATGGTCCGCGACCAGCCACTGGCGGCTGTGTATGTCACGCTCTGGTGCAGGACTCTTCCATTTCTGAGACATGCTCCTCTCAGTTATACCACTATCTCATCTAGCGTCTACGTCGGTCACAGCATGGTCCACGACCAGCCCCACGGGTGGGCTGTGTAGGGCGCGCTGTGTCGCAGTCTCAACCCAGCTCTTGAACCTCGCTCCTGACTCCTTGTCTTCAGAAACTCGCTCCTGAGTCTTCATCCAAGTACCTACGTCTTCCCTGAGTCTTCGTCTGAATCTATATGTTCCGGTCTTCATTTGCCCCTGGCCTCCGTCCGGTCTGCCGCTTCCTGCCATTACCCAGCGGCAGGTCCGAAAGGGCTTGGAATGGTCGGAGGACTGCTCATAAGACCATCATTGCGTTGTTGGCCTTCCCGAAGCATGCAGGTCCGGTGGAGGGTCAGTACCTTCGGTTATCATTGTCTGTATTCCAGTCCTGCTCCTGCTCTGGATTCCATCGTCTGTCTTCAGTCCAGCCTTGCTCCTGCCCAGCCCATGCTCAGGCATGCCTCACCTGCCTCGGCACCTCTCCGGAGTTCTTCTGGGGTTGAGCTGTAGTCCAAGGACACACAAACCCCTGAAAAGTGGAACCGCTCTCTTAGCGCTTCTGTAACACCATGGCCTTCTGCAGGTGGCCTCTATAGCATTTGTGGGTGTTGTGGTTTCAACTGGGCTTTGAAAAAGGCATCAGCTACTTCCAAGGCAATCTCCAGGATAAGCTCCAGATGTCAACATACTCACTGCTGCACAGGCCTGCCCAGCCCTTCCAGAACTGCTCTAAGAGGACTAGTTTTTCTATTTCCATGTCCATTTTCCTTTCTGGCTGTAGCCACTATCGCTGACATTCTTGAGGTGATAGAACAAGCCCCATAGGCTTGCTATGGGCTGTCAGACTCCCCTTTGGAATTGTTGCCAGTATATTTTCATGGCAAACTTAGCCCTCTCGAAGATGATGGCCTTCACTTCTGCGTAGCTGGACCTTCCATCTGGGTTGGCAGCTTGGAACGCAGCCTGGCTGTGGCCTATGAGAAGATTACCTAGATAGAACATAAGAAATTGCCATGCTGGATCAGACTAAGGGTCCATCAAGCCCAGCACCCTGTTTCCGACAGAGGCCAAACCAGGCCACAAGAACCTGGCAATTACCCAAACATCAAGAAGATCCCATGCTACTGATGCAATTAATAGCAGTGGCTATTCCCTAAGTAAACTTGATAAATAGCTGTTAATAGTCTTCTCCTCCAAGAATTTATCCAAACCTTTTTTGAACCAAGCTACATTAACTGCACTAACCACATCCTCTGGCAACAAATTCCAGAGCTTAATTGTGCGTTGAGTGAAAAATAATTTTCTCCGATTAGTCTTAAATGTGCTACTTGCTAACTTCATGGAATACCCCCTAGTCCTTCTATTATTCGAAAGTGTAAATAACTGATTCACATCTACTCGTTGAAAATCTCTCATGATCTTAAAGATCTCTATCATATCCTCCCTCAGCCGTCTCTTCTCCAAGCTGAACAGCTCTAACCTCTTCAGCCTTTCCTCATAGGGGAGTGGTTCCATCCCCTTTATCATTTTGGTTGCCCTTCTCTGTACCTTCTCCATCGCAACTATATCTTTTTTGAGATGCGGAGACCAGAATTGTACGCAGTATTCAAGGTGCGCTCTCACCATGGAGTGATATAGAGGCATTATGACATTTTCCGTTTTATTAACCATTACTTTCCTAATAATTCCTAACATTCTTTTGCTTTTTTGACTGCTTCAGCACACTGAACCGACGATTTTAAAGTATTATCCACTATGATGCCTAGATCTTTTTCCTGGGTGGTAGCTCCTAATATGGAGCCTAACATCGTACAACTACAGAAAGGGTTATTTTTCCCTATATGTAACATTTTGCACTTGTCCACATTAAATTTCATCTGCCATTTGAATGCCCAATCTTCCAGTCTTGCAAGATCAACCTGTATTGTATTACAATCTGCTTGTGATTTAACTACTCTGAATAATTTTGTAGCGTCTGCAAATTTGATAACCTCACTCGTCGTATTCCTTTCCAGATCATTTATATATATATTGAAACTCACCGGTCCAAGTACAAATCCCTGAGGCACTCCACTGTTTACTTTTCCACTGAGAAAATTGAGCATTTAATCCTACTCTCTGTTTCCTGTCTTTTAACCAGTTTGAAATCCACGAAAGGACATCGCCTCCTATCCCATGACTTTTTAGTTTTCTTAGAAGCCTCTCATGAGGAACTTTGTCAAACGCCTTCTGAAAATCTGAATACACTACATCTACCGGTTCACCATTATCCACATGTTTATTAACCACTTCAAAAAAATGAAGCAGATGTTAGGCAAGACTTCCCTTGGGTAAATCCATGTTGACTGTGTTCCATTAAATCATGTCTTTCTATATGCTCTAAGATTTTGATCTTGAGAATAGTTTCCACTATTTTTTCTGGCACTGAAATCAGGCTCACTGGTCTATAGTTACCCGGATTGGCCCTGGAGCCTTTTTTAAATATTGGGGTTACATTGGCCACCCTCCAGTCATCATAGAGGCAAAAACTCATAATAAAATTGTTTTTAAATATTTCGAAGCAAGAAACCTGTGAGGGAGTCGGTTGGACCATTAGATAACCGAGGGGTTAAAGGGGCTTTTAGGGAAGATAAGGCCATTGCAGAAAGACTAAATTAATTCTTTGCTTCTGTGTTTACTATGAGGATGTTGATCTTCACTCAGTTAATTGAAGGGTTTGAGTTTTGTGCGCCATTAGGTGCGTGCTTCCGCTCCTCTTCTACTGCAAAGGGTGCGGGGCCTCTGGAAGCTGGGGCTGTGGAATTCAATCCGTGGATTGCTTACGGTGACCTCTGGACTTCTCTCCCAGGGGATGCTTGGAGCAGTATGCAGATGAGCCTTCTGGTCCTCTTCTAGCCTCTAACTGTTGTGGAGCGCTAGGAGAGCGATCCCACTCCTGGGTGATGTGTGTCCTTGGGCCATGGCTCGACCCCAGAGGACTCTGAAGAAGTGCCGTGGGAGGCGTGGCATGCCCGAGCATGGGCTGGACGGGAGCAGGGCTGGAGTAACACGGAAGACAGGCCCTCCTCCGGACCTGCACGCTTCGGAAGACCCAACAACGCAATGTTGGTCTTGTGAACAGTCCTCCGACCATTCCTAGCCCTTTCGGACCTGCCGCAGGGTACGGTACGAAGTGGCAGGCCGGATGGAGGCCAGGGCAGCGAAGACTGGAACATGGATTCGGACGAGACTCAGGAACAACGTAGACTCAGGCATAGACGTGGACTCAGGATGAGGTGCAGGGTCCATAGACGTGGACTCAGGCAGAGGTGCAGGATGCATAGACGTGGACTCAGGCAAAGACGTGGACTCAGGAATGAGGTGTAGAATGCATAGGCGTGGACAGGCACAGGCATGGACTCAGGATTGGATGCACAGAGGTAGAATCAGGAACGAGGGCTGAAGGTAGACAAGGGCACTGACCCTCAGGGCGCCCTACTCAGGCCACCCGCGGGACTGAGTCGCGGACCACCCTGTCCCATGCGCGCCCTACACAGCCCTGGAAGGCTGGTCACGGACCACGCTGAGAGCGGGAGAATGCAGGAGAGATCCAGGCGAAGCAAACTCCGATGCTGGGATACTGACATCCGAAGTGCCATCGGCTGGCAGGAACAGAAGCTCCAGAGCACAGGGACGAATCCCACCTGTTGGCCACTCCAGGGCCCAACAGGCCAGAAGGCTCAGGAGCCAGACGAGACGAAGGGCAGAACATATGGACTGGATTAGGAACAGGATCTGGCACCGACATCTAGGTAACAGGAAAGAAGCTGGTTGCTGCACACTGGCAGCCAAAGCAGGATTCGCTGCACTCCTGGCAGCTCAAGGCAGGTAGAAGTATCAGGATCAGGAACAAGGATATCAGGAACATCAGGACTGGAACACATATACTGGAATAGGAGACACACCTCTGGGCTGGAACATGGACATCAGGAACATCAGGACTGGATCAAGAGACAGACCTTGGGACTGGAACGGCAGGCAAACATCAGGACTGGAACACTGAAGACATCAGGACTGGAATGGCAGGCAGACATCAGGACTGGAACAACTTGACAAGAAGCTTCAACAGGAAACATGGAACACTGGACCTTGCAGAAGGCTGGAATACAAGGCAGCTCCTGGAACGAGGATCTCAGGAGTGACCAACTCCTTGAGAAGGCAAAGATACACTGAAAGCTGAGCCCTTTAGTAGGGCTGAGGTGGACAACGCCCAGGGAGGGGTCAGCAGGGGGCCACACCTGGCTGGCCCTTGAAGAGCAGTAGAGAGGCGCGCGCTCGCGCCCTAGGAAGCTGGAGAGAAGAGCTGGAAGCTGGTGGCATCCTCAGCCACGTGGAGGGCCCAAGGAAGCCGCGGAGCAGCCCTGGACTGGAGCTGGGTGAAGGCAGGTCACTGGAGCAGCTCCCAGCTGCACGGACAGAAGCAGAGAGAGCGGGGGAAGGGCTGACTGCAGGAACGGCTCCATGCCGTGAGGACAGCCCCAGGAAGAGAGGTAAGACTGCAGGGAGAGTAGAGAGCTGTAGCAGGCTGCAGGCACAGTAGAGAGCAGTGCTGGCTGCAGGGAACTGTGAGAGACTGCAGGCACCGGCAGGGACGGCTTCCCTGCTGGGCAAGGACCCGGGCTAAAGCAGGCACTGAGAAAGATGGTCTCGCTGCTGGCTGGAGGTCCCGGGATCACAGCAGCACGTCGGGGAAAGGCAGAGACAGCAGCCGAGGAGCAGACCGCATGGCAAGAGCTGTGGGAACGGCCCCAGCTGATTCAGGGAGAAAGAAGCAGCCCGGCTGGCTGTGGCTGTAACAAGGTAAGAGTCTGCACACGCTTCTTGTGGGCAGGAGCATAACACTAACCATCCTGCCAGGTGGGCAGTTCTCTCAAATTTGTAAGAAACAATCAGGCTCTTCTCTAGCTGTCATTTTAAGAATCACTGGAGACAGGAGCAACAACTGAGTCATGACAGTCTGAACAGCTTGTGTTATATGTGTCAGTGCCTGCTGTTGGACTTATCTAGCTAAGTGGTAGCCACATAATATTTGGCCATATTTAATGGTCGCCTCTTATGCAGATAAGTACTTAGCCAGAGAAGTGCATATCCAGATAAGAGGTGGGCAGAAAATTTGCATTTCAGGTAGAAGCACTTATCTTTTGAAAGTAGTGAGATAAGTAGTGATATTCAAACTTATCCAACTATTTTAACCAAATAAATATAGTTGCTCAATAGCAAGTCTAAAGTTATCCCGATTAAACATCTGGATAACTAGTGATGGAAGCCATGGAAGGACCAAGAGACTTTGGAAGCCAATGAATATGACAATGAGTAATTAGGACCAGAGGTTAATTTGTGATAAATTTCAAAGCCTGTAAAAATAGGGGAATCATTAACTATGAGTCAATGGTAGGAGATAGAAGAATTGATTAAAAGGGCTAGGGATGTCTTTTCTCAGAAACTGGAGGACCACTTTGAGTCAACATAGTACTGTAATGATCCCAGGGAAGATAATTAGGCAAAAACTAATAGGTTACCAGAAGCAATAAAATGAGAAGTAAATAAGCAAGTGGAAAAGATGATTCAACTGGGGATGATTGAGGATTCCCAAAGCGAATGGACAAGCCCAGCTGTCCTGGTCCTGAAGACATATGATTTCACTACGTTTTGCATCAAGTTCAGATAAATGAATATATTTTCACAGTTCAGTGCTTATACCATGCCCCATTTTGAGTATCTATATACATAGAATCATAGAAATGACGGCAGAAAAAGACCAAATGGCTCATCTAGTCTGCCAAGCAAGCTCCCACACTTATTTTCCCATACTATCTGTTTCACCGACCACCAAGTTCAGGGCCCTTGTTGGTAATTGTTTGATTCAAATTTCCTGCCACCCCCTGCCGTTGATGCAGAAAGTAGTGTTGGAGTTGCATCAAAGGTGATTCGTAAGGCTTAATGGTTAAGGGTAGTAGCCACCGCATCAAGCAAGTTACCCCAATGCTAGAGCATTTTGGATCTATCAAGTCCCATTTTCCATTCAATATCTTTCCACCCTACAACTGACCAAAGGATATTGACAGATTCTGTTAGAAAAGACATCCCAAGAAAAGAAAGCTTTTATCATACCAAAAGTCTTATAGTGCAATGCCCTTTGGCTTGCATGGAGCTCCCACTACATTTCAAAGATTATCAATCTAGTTCTAAGGCTGCATCAGGATTGGCGATATAATAATT